>NW_027419112.1:0-30952 GCF_009905375.1 Apium graveolens
GACTGTTAAAATAATAAACCAAATAAATTTATTTTATATATAATTTTTTATTATATCAATAATATATATAGAACTTCACATACTTATAGTTGGAACATTCATAAGTTATTTTGAAAAAAATCATAACATTAATATGCGACTAAACAGTACTAAGAAGTACCCATCAAACTACTAGTTAAAATAACAAACCAAATAAATTTATTTTATTTCTAAAATTTTTATTATATCACTAATATATATATAACTTCACATACTTATAGTTGGATCATTCATAAGTTATTTTGAAAAAATCATAACATTAATATGCGACTAAACAGTATTAAGAAGTACTGGTCAAAATACTAGTTGACTGTTAAAAAAACAAACTAAATAAATTTATTTTATTTCTAAATTTTTTATTATATCCCTAATATATGTAGAACTTCACATACTTATAGTTGGATAATTCATAAGTTATTTTGAAAAAATCATAACATTAATATGCGACTAAACAGTACTATAAAGTACGCGTCAAACTACTAGTTGACTTTTAAAATAACAAACCAAATAAATTTATTTTTTTTCTAAAAAATTTATCATATCACTAATATATATAGATCTTCACATCCTTATGGTTGGATTATTCATAAGTTATTTTGAAAAAATCATAACATTAATATAGGACTAAACAGTATTAAGAAGTACTGATCAAAATACTAGTTGACTATTAAAATAACAAACCAAATAAATTTATTTTATTTCTAAATTTTTTATTATATTACTAATATATATATAACTTCACATACTTATATTTGGATCATTCATAAGTTATTTTGAAAAAATCATAACATTAATATGCGACTAAACAGTATTAAGAAATACTGGTCAAAATACTAGTTGACTGTTAAAATAACAAACCAAAATAAATTTATTTTATTTCTAAAATTTTTATTATATCACTAATATATATATAGAACTTCACATACTTATAGTTGGATCATTCATAAGTTATTTTGAAAAACTTCACATACTTATAGTTGGATCATTCATAAGTTATTTTGAAAAAATCATAACATAGTACCCGTCAAACAACTAGTTGACTGTTAAAATAACAAACCAAATAAATTTATTTTTTTCTAAAACATTTATCATATCACTAATATATATAGATCTTGACATCCTTATTGTTGGATCATTAATAAGTTATTTTGAAAAAATCACAACATTAATATAAGACTAAACAATATTAAGAAGTACTGGTCAAAATACTAGTTGACTGTTAAAATAACAAACCAAATAAATTTATTTTATTTCTAAATTTTGTATTATATCACTAATATATATACAACTTCACATAATCATAGTTGGATCATTCATAAGTTATTTTGAAAAAATCATAACATTAATATGCGACTAAACAGTATTAAGAAGTACTGGTCAAAATACTAGTTGACTGTTAAAATAACAAACCAAATAAATTTATTTTATTTCTAAAATTTTCATTATATCACTAATATATATAGAACTTCACATACTTATAGTTGGATCATTCATAAGTTATTTTGAAAAAATCATAACATAGTACCCGTCAAACAACTAGTTGACTGTTAAAATAACAAACCAAATAAATTTATTTTTTTCTAAAACATTTATCATATCACTAATATATATAGATCTTGACATCCTTATGGTTGGATCATTAATAAGTTATTTTGAAAAAATCACAACATTAATATGGGACTAAACAGTATTAAGAAGTACTGGTCAAAATACTAGTTGACTGTTAAAATAACAAACCAAATAAATTTATTTTATTTCTAATTTTTTTATTATATCACTAATATATATACAACTTCACATAATCATAGTTGGATCATTCATAAGTTATTTTGAAAAAATCATAACATTAATATGCGACTAAACATTATTAAGAAGTACTGGTCAAAATACTAATTGACTGTTAAAATAACAAACCAAATAAATTTATTTTATTTCTAAAATTTTTATTATATCACTAATATACATAGTACTTCACATACTTATAGTTGGATCATTCATAAGTTATTTTTAAAAAAATCATAACATTAATATGCGACTAAACAGTACTAAGAAGTACCCGTCAAACTACTAGTTGACTGTTAAAATAACAAACCAAATAAATTTATTTTGTTTCTAAATTTTTTATTATATCACTAATATATATAAAACTTCACATACTTATAGTTGGATCATTCATAAGTTATTTTGAAAAAATCATAACATTAATATGCGACTAAACAGTACTAAGAAGTACTCGTCAAACTACTAGTTGACTATTAAAATAACAAGCCAAATAAATTTATTTTTTTCTAAAAAATTTATCATATCACTAATATATATAGATCTTCACATCTTTATGGTTGGATTATTCATAAGTTATTTTGAAAAAATCATAACATTAATATGGGACTGAACAGTATTAAGAAGTACTGGTTAAAATACTAGTTGACTGTTAAAATAATAAACCAAATTAATTTATTTTATTTCTAAAATTTTTATTATATTACTAATATATATATAACTTCACATACTTATAGTTGGATCATTCATAAGTTATTTTGAAAAAATCAAAACATTAATATGCGACTAAACAGTATTAAGAAGTACCGGTCAAAATACTAGTTGACTGTTAAAATAACAAACCAAATAAATTTATTTTTTTCTAAAAATTTTATCATATCACTAATATATATATAACTTCACATACTTATAGTTGGATCATTCATAAGTTATTTTGAAAAAATCATAAAATTAATATGCGACTAAACAATACTAAGAAGTACCCGTCAAACTACTAGTTGACTGTTAAAATAACAAACCAAATAAATTTATTTTTTTCTAAAACAATTATCATATCACTAATATATATAGATCTTGACATCCTTATGGTTGGATCATTGTTAGATATATTTGATAATGTCATGGCTAATATATTTTATGTTTAGATTTCAGATCTTATTTGAACAGGACAAATCAGTACTTAACTGTTGATCGGTACTTATACTGGAAGTCAGGACTTAAGGGATATCAGTACTTATGTTATCAGGAGATAAGCATCAGGAGATAGATATCAGAATTTAAGTGCTGAAGGACGATCAGATAAGGACAGTAGCTGATTAAAGTTAAGAAGATCAAGATAAACATAAGAAGAGATATGCATGAAGAAGGAATTTCGTAAAGAATGGAATACTTGGAAGAAAAGATATCTGATTGATATATATTAGGAAGCAGAATTAAATTCCATATCAATTAGCGATTATCTTGTAACTGTGTAATATATAAACACAGACATAGGGTTTACACTAGAAGTGTTATAATTATCGAGAATATTATTTACTGTAACCCTAGCAGCTCTCGTGATATTTTGTTCATCACTGAGAGATAACAGTTCCAGATTGTAACAGAGTTTATTGTTTCAATAAAGTTTGTTTTCTGTTACATAAGTTCTTGAAGTTTGATTTGATTGTAATAAACACTGTATTCACCCCCTCTACAGTGAAAGTGTGACCTAACAAGTGGTATCAGAGCCTTCTGTTAACACACATACAGTTAAAGATCCAAACGCAATCATGTCTGACACAGAAACTCCAACTAAGCCTACCAAAACTGAGGAATCATCAAAGACATCAATTCAGAGTCGATATGAGACTATCAGAGTTCCCATATTGAGACCATCTGAATATCCCATATGGAAGGTAAGGATGACCATGTTTCTGGAAGCAACAGATCCAGAATACCTTGATAGAATCAAGGAAGGGCCTCACAAACCTACCAAGCTCGCTGTTGTAGTTGCAGGTGAAGCAGCAAAGACTGTACCAAAGGAAAAGAGTGATTACACTGCTGAAGATATAGCATCTATTGCTAAGGATGCCAAGGTACGACACTTACTGCATAGTGCCATTGATAATGTAATGTCAAACAGGGTAATCAACTGCAAGACTGCCAAGGAGATATGGGATGCACTGGAGACAAGGTATCAAGGAACTGAAACAGTTAAGAAGAACAGGAAGACAATACTCACTCAAGAGTATGAACATTTTGACTCAAAATCTAATGAGTCATTGAATGATTTATATGATAGATTTGTCAAACTTTTGAATGATTTGTCATTGGTTGATAAAGAGTATGATCTTGAAGATACCAACCTAAAATTCCTGTTAGCTCTTCCTGAATGCTGGGATTTGAAGGCAACAACAATAAGAGATAACTACAATCTTGATGAAACAACTCTTGATGAAATCTATAGAATGCTCAAGACTCATGAACTTGAGATGGAACAAAGAAGCAAGAGGAAAGGAGGAAAGTCAAGGACAGTTGCTCTCAAGGCTGAAGAGGAATCCCCCAAAGCACCTTCCTCAAAGAAAGACAAGGGTAAAGCTCTTTTCATAAAGTCTGATACTGAGTCATCAAGTTCTGAGAGTGATGATGACTCAGATTCTGAAAGCTTGCCTGAAACTGACGCTGATGAGGAGATGATGAAGCTGTGTGCTCTTATGGTGAAAGGAATCACAAAGATTGCATACAGGAAGTTCAGGAAGGGAAAGAAGTTTTCCAGGAAAGGCATAAGTTCTGATAAGAAGAATTTCAGAAGATCTGAAGGAAGAGGAGGAAAGTCTGACAGAGGAGATTACGCCAATGTTAAATGTTATAATTGTGGTGAGAAAGGCCACATATCTCCTGATTGCAAGAAGACCAAGAGTGACAAAGGCAAAGCTCTTGTCACAAAGCAGAAAAGCTGGACAGACACCTCAGACTCTGAAAGTGAGGAGAACTATGCATTGATGGCAAATGCTGATAAATCAAGTTCTGAGAGCAGTTCTGAAGCTGCTGAAACAAAGGGCAACAGGAAAAATATTTTAGTTCTGGACAGTGGATGTTCAGGACATATGACTGGAAATAAGGCCCTGCTATCAGACTTTGTGGAGAAAGCTGGCCCAAGTGTTTCTTATGGAGATGGCAACATTGGAAAAACTTTGGGATATGGCAATATCAATCTTGGGAATGTCATCATTAAAGATGTAGCTCTGGTCTCAGGACTTAAACACAACTTACTGAGTATAAGTCAAATCTGTGACAGAGGTTATCATGTTGATTTCTTTGCAGAACATTGTGAAATAGTTAGTAAATCTAAAGGAAAAGTTGTTCTGAAGGGATTCAGGCGTGGTAACATTTATGAAGCTAAGCTTTCAACAAGTTCTAATGGTTCTGCAATCTGTTTAATGAGTAGAGCCTCAATTGAAGAAAGCTGGAATTGGCACAAGAAACTCTCTCATTTAAATTTCAACAAGATAAATGAGCTAATCAAGAAGGATCTTGTGAGAGGACTGCCAAAATCAGTGTTTGCTCCTGATGGTCTTTGTGATTCATGTCAGAAGGCCAAACAAAGAAAATCTTCATTCAAGAGCAAGACTGAATCATCGATTCTTGAGCCTTATTATCTACTTCATGTTGATCTATTTGGTCCAGTGAATGTCATGTCTATTGCAAAGAAGAAATATGCGTTGGTCATAGTAGATGAGTTCACCAGATACACATGGGTGTATTTCTTGCACACAAAAAGTGAAACTGCATCTATTTTGATTGATCATGTCAAACGTCTGGATAAATTGATCAAAGATTCTGTGAAAATTTTGAGGAGTGATAATGGCACTGAATTCAAGAATCTGATAATGGAAGAGTTCTGCAAAAATCATAGAATAAAGCAGGAATTTTCTACTCCTGGAACTCCACAGCAAAATGGAGTTGTTGAAAGGAAGAATAGAACTCTCATTGAAGCTGCACGGACAATGCTTGAAGAAGCAAAGCTTCCAACCTATTTCTGGGCTGAAGCTGTGCAGACTGCTTGTTTTACTCAAAATGCAACACTCATTAACAAGCATGGAAAAACACCATATGAGATGGTGAAGAACAAGAAGCCAAATCTGAAATACTTTCATGTATTTGGATGTAAGTGTTTTGTTCTCAAGACTCATCCTGAACAGCTATCCAAGTTTGGTCTAAAAGCTGATGAGGGAATCTTTGTTGGATATCCACTTTCCACAAAAGCCTTCAGAGTCTATAATTTGAGAACACAAGTGGTCATGGAATCTATCAATGTCTCTTTTGATGACAAGAAGATCACTGGACTTGAAGATTGCATTGATCATGATCAACTGAGATTTGAAAATGAAGATTCATATTCTGATACCTTAAATCCTGACAGTCTAAGTTCTAATACTGTAAACTCTGATGGATTAAACTCTGATGTTATTGAAACTGTGGTGACTACGTCAAAGGAAGATGCACCAATGCAGGGGGAGCATACTCAAGATATTATCACATCTCAAGAAGCATCAGAACACACATCTGGCTCTTCAAGTTCTGATTCGTCAAGTTCTGATAAGCCAAGTACTGATAGTGCTGAAAATCTAAATGCTGAAGAATCCAACTCAGAGAGCATAGTTTCAGGGGGAGCATCAGAAAATGAAAACGAAGACAACATGAATCATGGGGGAGCATCCAGTTCTAGAGAAAACCTTCCATCTGCAAGGAAGTGGACAAAATCACATACACCTGATTTGATAATTGGAAATCCTGATGCAGGTGTTAGAACTAGAACAGGTACTTCTAATGAATGTCTTTACAATTCTTTTCTCTCTCAGTCTGAGCCAAAGAAAGTGGAAGAAGCTCTTCAAGATGCTGAGTGGGTGCAAGCAATGCAGGAAGAGTTGAATGAATTTGAAAGAAACAAAGTCTGGACCTTAGTGCCAAGACCTAAGAATAGATCTGTTGTTGGTACAAAATGGGTATTCAGAAATAAAACTGATAGTGATGGCATAATTACAAGGAACAAGGCAAGGCTGGTTGCAAAAGGATATTCTCAACAGGAAGGAAATGACTATGATGAAACATTTGCGCCAGTTGCTAGGTTAGAAGCGATAAGGATATTCATGGCTTATGCTGCTCACAAAAAGTTTACTGTCTTTCAAATGGATGTGAAAAGTGCTTTTCTCAATGGAGAATTGGAGGAGGAAGTATATGTTGAACAACCTCCAGGCTTTGTAGATTCCAAACATCCAGATTATGTCTACAGGCTTGATAAAGCACTTTATGGACTTAAGCAAGCTCCTAGAGCATGGTATGAGACTTTAGCTCAGTTTCGTCTGGAAAGTGGATTCAACAGAGGAACTATTGACAAAATACTGTTCTATCTCAACCATGGCAAGGACTTACTTTTGGTCCAGATTTATGTTGATGATATCATTTTTGGGTCTCCAAATGACAAACTTTGCAAAAAGTTTGCCAAACTAATGCAGTCAAGATATCAGATGAGTATGATGGGAGAACTTAGTTATTTTCTGGGCCTTCAAGTCAAGCAGAGTGAAGAAGGCACTTTTATTTGTCAATCTAAGTATACCAGAAACTTGCTGAAGAAATTTGGAATGCAAGACTGTTCAAGTGCATCCACTCCCATGGCCACTGCAACAAAACTGGATAAGAATACTGGTAATTCAGTAGATATTACTGATTACAGAGGAATGATTGGCTCACTTCTCTATCTAACTGCTAGTAGACCAGATATCATGTTTGTTACCTGTCTTTGTGCAAGATTTTAAGCAGATCCAAGAGAACCTCACTTAACAGCTGTAAAAAGAATCTTTAAGTATCTTAAAGGAACAGCTGGTCTAGGATTATGGTATCCTAGAGAATCAGATTTTAAATTAATAGGTTACTCAGATGCAGATTTTGCAGGTTGCAAAATTGACAGGAAAAGCACAAGTGGAAGCTGCCAATTTCTTGGAGGCAGATTGGTTTCTTGGTATAGCAAGAAACAAAAGTCAATTTCCACATCAACTGCAGAAGCAGAGTATATTGCTGCAGGAAGCTGCTGTGCACAGATTCTTTGGATGAAGAATCAGTTACTAGATTATGGGTTAACATATTTCAAAATCCCTATTTACTGTGATAATCAAAGTGCTATTGCTATGACAGGTAATCCAGTTCAACACTCTATGACAAAGCACATCAGCATCAGGTACCATTTCATCAGGGAACATGTGAATGAAGGTATAGTGGAATTGCATTTTGTTCCCACAGATTAACAAGTAGCAGATATCTTCACAAAACCACTGTGTGAAGCTACCTTTACAAGATTGGTAAATGAACTTGGAATGATTTCAGGTTCTTTCTCTAAATCTGCTTAAACTTGTTCTATGTTATCAGACTTTATGATCAGTATTTACAGAATTAATCTCTTTGTGTATTCTGTGCTTAATTGATAAATGTTTTTAAGTACTGACTGTTGTCTGATATATATCTCTTAACTCTAATAAGTGATATATCTGTTTAAGTAATCATTCAATCCTATGAGGATAATTGTGCTAGATACTGACCTACTAGTCTTCAATAAACAAATGATCCCATGAAAGAAGTAATTATTTCTGTGGAAATCTTATGACACAAGCAAATTCTGATACTTGAGCTTAGTTTAGTTTACTTTATTCATCTTATTACTAAGTCCCAAATTAGAATAATGCTACTCATCTGTTTAAGTTCTGTTTCTAGTAAAACTGCTGAATGTACTAAGTGCTGATAAACCTCACTTATCAAAAGAAGAAGAACAAGAATCAAAGAATAATATCAGGTACTCCTTTGAGATCTAGAGTAAAAATGTGAATGGGACGACCCAAGTGCATAGCTGGTATTAAGTAAATATGTATTAGAAAAGCAAAATATTTTTTCTTGGTGACTGTTCACACTCTATGATTACTGGAGAAATACTCTGATAATAGCATAAATTCTGATAAGCAGTCGTGACTCACTTACACTGAGAAGCCACTGTAAAAGAGAATTTTAAAGATGCATAAAATTAGCACAAAAACAGTTGAGGTGGACTCATGCATAAACTCATTTATCAGTAGGTTTCAGGATAATGACAGCTCTTTAGCAAAATTTTAATTATGACTTATTTCTAAGATGTACTGAAGTAGATCAGACTTTACTCTTTTTCTGTTATTTAGCTTAATGCACACACTAATCACTCCATCTGAATGATGAAAATTTCTGTGGTGGTCTATGTTATTTTAGATAAACAGTCATTGTGTCATTTTTGCACAAATTCTGAGGACAAGTTCTAGTTACACGTTCTGATGATTAAGTTCTGACGTTCATAACTAAGAACTTGTATGAGTATTTACTAAGATGAGCATTCCTTTTTCGAGTTAAGAAATTATGTTCTGATGACTGTTAAGTTCTGGTATAGGTCTAAGTTCTGATTTCTCAGTCTAATCCTTTACTTGACTTATCTTTGAATGAAATTTAATAACAGTCTCAGTTTGTACTCGCATATGTTGAAGTGGAAGATTAATAGTCACTATGATTAGGATTAATGGTTTTGTACTTGAACAGTCCACTATTTCTTGTGTCTTGTCCGGTCTAGACCATGATTCCTCTTTCCAATGACTGTTATTCTTTTTCAAAGTCTAGGGAGACGAGGTAGAATTAATTCTACCTGTCAGCATTAAATATCTTCGCGTCTCCTGGCATTCTCTTGCCTATATAATCAGCCACTTCACTTTAGCCCTTTCATCAATTTTTCTCACAATCGTAACTTCATATTCTTTTTCAAAAGCATCATGGTTCGATACAACATGTTTTTGAATTACCAAACTTTTCATATGGAGCTTAGCTGCGCCGACTGGCAGCAGGAGTGGCATGTAACTGCCATTCCTGAAGAGATATGGGGCTCTGTCCCACAGGCGGTGCTGAACCAACTTCTGTTCTTCGAGATGGACTACCAGCTTCATCTTGATCGATTGGAGGCGGAACGGCGGGAAGCTATCCGTCAGCAAGAGCGAATCATTCGACTCGCTATCTTGTTTGTCGAAGATAGGAAGAGGAAGATGACTTAATCTCTTCTTCTTCCTGTTCTTCTTCATCCTCAGCTTTGTCAGGCTTCTTAGCTAGGACTAAAGCTGTTGACGTTAGGATTAGAAGCTTAGGGAAAATCTTGTATTGATGTAATTTCTATTTCATATATGTATTGACTTGATATATTAATGAAAACTGTTTTTACTTCAAGATTTTGTCTCTGAGTTATTTTATCTTGTGTTGTTAAATCCTGCTTGATATTCTGATGACCATTTAAATTTTGTCTTTATTTAAGTTCTGATTCTTTGTCAGCACTTATTCATCGAAATTATCTCGGTCATTTTTAACATGATTCATTTTCAGAATATTAATGTTGGGGGAGATTGTTAGATATATTTGATAATGTCATGGCTAATATGTTTTATGTTTAGATTTCAGATCTTATTTGAACAGGACAAATCAGTACTTAACTGTTGATCGGTACTTATACTGGAAGTCAGGACTTAAGGGATATCAGTACTTATGTTATCAGGAGATAAGCATCACGAGATAGATATCAGAATTTAAGTGCTGAAGGACGATCAGATAAGGACAGTAGCTGATTAAAGTTAAGAAGATCAAGATAAACATAAGAAGAGATATGCATGAAGAAGGAATTCCGTAAAGAATGGAATATTTGGAAGAAAAGATATCTGATTGATATATATTAGGAAGCAGAATTATATTCCATATCAATTAGCGATTATCTTGTAACTGTGTAATATATAAACACAGACATAGGGTTTACACTAGAAGTGTTATAATTATCGAGAATATTATTTACTGTAACCCTAGCAGCTCTCGTGATATTTTGTTCATCACTGAGAGATAACAGTTCCAGATTGTAACAGAGTTTATTGTTTCAATAAAGTTTGTTTTATGTTACATAAGTTCTTGAAGTTTGATTTGATTGTAATAAACACTGTATTCACCCCCTCTACAGTGAAAGTGTGACCTAACAATCATTAATAAGTTATTTTGAAAAAATCATAACATTAATATGCGACTAAACAGTACTAGGAAGTACCCGTCAAACTAGTAGTTGACTGTTAAAATAACAAACCAAATAAATTTATTTTATTTCTAAAATTTTTATTATATCACTAATATATATAGAACTTCACATACTCATAGTTGGATCATTCATAAGTTATTTTGAAAAAATCATAACATTAATATGCGACTAAACAGTATTAAGAAGTACTGGTCAAAATACTAGTTGACTGTTAAAATAACAAACCAAATAAATTTATTTTATTTATAAATTTTTTATTATATCACTAATATATATAGAACTTCACATACTTATAGTTGGATCATTCATAAGTTATTTTGAAAAAAATCATAACATTAATATGCGACTTAACAGTACTAAGAAGTTTCGTCAAACTACTAGTTGACTCTTAAAATAACAAACCAAATAAATTTATTTTATTTCTAAATTTTTTATTATATCACTAATATATATAGAACTTCACATACTTATAGTTGGATCATTCATAAGTTATTTTGAAAAAAATCATAACATTAATATGCGACTTAACAGTACTAAGAAGTTTCGTCAAACTACTAGTTGACTCTTAAAATAACAAACCAAATAAATTTATTTTATTTCTAAATTTTTTATTATATCACTAATATATATAGAACTTCACATACTTATAGTTGGATCATTCATAAGTTATTTTGAAAAAATCATAACATTAATATGCGACTAAATAGTATTGAGAAGTACTTGTCAAAATACTAGTTGACTGTTAAAATAACAAACCAAATAAATTTATTTTATTTCTAAAAAATTTATCATCTCCCTAATATATATAGATCTTCACATCCTTATGGTTTGATTATTCATAAGTTATTTTGAAAAAATCATAACATTAATATGCGACTAAACAGTACTAAGAAGTACACGTCAAACTACTAGTTGACTGTTAAAATAACAAACCAAATAAATTTATTTTTTTCTAAAACATTTATCATATAACTAATATATATAGATCTTGACATCCTTATGGTTGGATCATTAATAAGTTATTTTGAAAAAATCATAACATTAATATGGGACTAAATAGTATTAAGAAGTACTGGTCAAAATACTAGTTGCCTGTTAAAATAACAAACCAAATAAATTTATTTTATTTCTAAAATTTTTATTATATCACTAATATATAAAGAACTTCACATAATCAGAGTTGGATCATTCATAAGTTATTTTGAAAAAATCATAACATTAATATGCGACTAAACAGTATTAAGAAGTACCCGTCAAACTAGTAGTTGACTGTTAAAATAACAAACCAAATAAATTTATTTTATTTCTAAAATTTTTATTATATCACTAATATATATAGAACTTCACATACTCATAGTTGGATCATTCATAAGTTATTTTGAAAAAATCATAACATTAATATGCGACTAAATAGTATTAAGAAGTACTGGTCAAAATACTAGTTGACTGTTAAAATAACAAACCAAATAAATTTATTTTATTTATAAATTTTTTATTATATCACTAATATATATAGAACTTCACATACTTATAGTTGGATCATTCATAAGTTATTTTGAAAAAAATCATAACATTAATATGCGACTTAACAGTACTAAGAAGTTTCGTCAAACTACTAGTTGACTCTTAAAATAACAAACCAAATAAATTTATTTTATTTCTAAATTTTTTATTATATCACTAATATATATAGAACTTCACATACTTATAGTTGGATCATTCATAAGTTATTTTGAAAAAATCATAACATTAATGTGCGACTAAACAGTTTTAAGAAGTACTTGTCAAAATACTAGTTGACTGTTAAAATAACAAACCAAATAAATTTATTTTATTTCTAAAAAATTTATCATCTCACTAATATGTATAGATCTTCACATCGTTATGGTTTGATTATTCATAAGTTATTTTGATAAAATCATAACATTAATATGCGACTAAACAGTACTAAGAAGTACACGTCAAACTACTAGTTGACTGTTAAAATAACAAACCAAATAAATTTATTTTTTTCTAAAACATTTATCATATCACTAATATATATAGATCTTGACATCCTTATGGTTGGATCATTAATAAGTTATTTTGAAAAAATCATAACATTAATATGGGACTAAACAGTATTAAGAAGTACTGGTCAAAATACTAGTTGCCTGTTAAAATAACAAACCAAATAAATTTATTTTATTTCTAAAATTTTTATTATATCACTAATATATATAGAACTTCACATAATCATAGTTGGATCATTCATAAGTTATTTTGAAAAAATCATAACATTAATATGTGACTAAACAGTATTAAGAAGTACTGGTCAAAATACTAGTTGACTGTTAAAATAACAAACCAAATAAATTTATTTTATTTATAAAATTTTTATTATATCACTAATATATATAGAACTTCACATACTTATAGTTGGATCATTCATAAGTTATTTTGAAAAAATCATAACAGTAATATGTGTTAGTGTAGGTGCCCTAGAGGTAATACATTATTCTTTTATAATCTTTATGTCAGTTGATCATTCAATAAATGTATTTATTATGACCTTAATTACTGCGATATTTTGTTAGCATAATAAATGTCCTTAGAATCATGATACAAATTGTATAGTTTAAGTACATGACTTGAACTTGAGATTATATAATATATCATATTCTTAAAGGTCCCTAGTCGAGTATTATTATATAGGATAATAATAATACATAGATAGACTATTATGTTGTTTGACAAGATAACCACATCTCATTGGTTATAAGTATGGGGATACTAAAGTCAATACATAGGTACATGTGAGAGTACATGGTACTGGACAGACCAACAGTGAGATTCTTCATGTTTAATAAAGTCATAAGAAAGACTCACAGTGATAATGGTGTAACGATCCTTTGACTTGAAATCATTATATTTCTATACGAGGATTAATATACTTTGACTACATTAAAAGTTACTTTTGATCGGGTGATGATAAAAGTGGACATCGGGTATATCATGAGTCGTATGAGAAATATGAATGATAGATAAAGGATTTAACCCTCCTATAATTAGGAGAGATATTATTGGCCTCTTGATTGAGTGAGATTATAAAAGTATGGCCATGTTCAAATAATGATTTATCTCGATAATCTACTCATGGATCAAGTAAACCCGGATTAAATGTTAAAGAGGATGACTAAATACATACCTCGAGTTTAATCTATAATATGTATGGTTAAAGGGATTATATTACACGAAAAATATTAATCACGAAAGGTTTTATCTAATCACGATTTAATTATTGTTTAATTGGGTAACAATGATGTATTACTAGATATCGCTAATTGTTTATAATTTTATTAGAGAATAAAATTATTGTCAATTAAATAATAGCCTATAGGGTCGCACAAATAGAGCACTTAATGGAATAGTTAATTTAAATTATAGATTTAAATTAATTGATGATTATTTGAATTTTATTATTATTAAGTAAGACTTAATTGAGATAATATAAATTTGAATTAAAAGGAATGTTTTTGCCCATAATAATTAAGTATGACTTAGTTATTAATTAAATAATAGAAATTCGTTTTTATTATTTAATCCAATACCTACTAGGGTTAGGCTTTGCTATTATAGGCCTTTTTAATCAGCCATTATAAATAGATAATGATAGGTTAAAGAGGCTTGTACGTTTTTAAGATAAAAACCCTAGTAGCAAAGAGAGGCAGAGGCAATTCAGATCGTCAAGAAGGAGGCTAGTACATCCATTCCGTAGTCAAGTTCGTGAGACGTTCTTGAAGGTGCTCGTGTGGATACCATAGAGGTGTTTCTCCGAGAGGTAGACACAAAGCGTGATAGCTAGGATCTCCGTTGAGTTCGTGAAAGTTAAGCTCTTGAAAGGTATGATTCGTTATCTCCATAATCTGCCCATAATTATACATGGATCCTATTTTGGGTTTCAAAATTTTTGTTTTATTTACATTTATCCACCGCGTTTTATGCCTTCGGAACCCAACAATATGCGACTAAACAGTACTAAGAAGTACCCGTCAAACTACTAGTTCACTGTTAAAATAACAAACCAAATAAATTTATTTTTTTCTAAAAAATTTATCATATCACTAATATATATATATATATCTTAATATCCTTATGGTTGGATCATTCATAAGTTATTTTGAAAAAATCATAACATTAATTTGAGACTAAACAGTATTAAGAAGTACTGGTCAAAATACTAGTTGACTGTTAAAATAACAAACCAAATAAATTTAATTTATTTCTAAACTTTTTATTATATCACTAATATATATAGAACTTCACATACTTGCAGTTGGATCATTCATAAGTTATTTTGAAAAAATCATAACATTAGTATGCGAATAAACAGTATTAAGAAGTACTGGTCAAAATACTAGTTGACTGTTAAAATAACAAACCAAATAAATTTATTTTATTTCTAAAATTTTTATTATTTCACTAATATATATATAACTTCACATATTTATAGTTGGATCATTCATAAGTTATTTTGAAAATATCATAAAATTAATATGCGACTAAACAATACTAAGAAGTACCCGTCAAACTACTAGTTGACTGTTAAAATAACAAACCAAATAAATTTATTTTTTTCTAAAACAATTATCATATAGCTAATATATATAGATCTTAACATCCTTATGGTTGGATCATTAATAAGTTATTTTGAAAAAATCATAACATTAATATGGGACTAAACAGTATTAAGAAGTACTGGTCAAAATACTAGTTGACTGTTAAAATAACAAACCAAATTAATTTATTTTATTTCTAAAATTTTTATTATATCACTAATATATATAGAACTTCACATACTCATAGTTGGATCATTCATAAGTTATTTTGAAAAAATCATAACATTAATATGCGACTAAACAATATTAAGAAGTACTGGTCAAAATACTAGTTGACTGTTAAAATAACAAACCAAATAAATTTATTTTATTTATAAATTTTTTATTATATCACTAATATATATAGAAATTCACATACTTATAGTTGTATCATTCATATGTTATTTTGAAAAAAATCATAACATTAATATGCGACTAAATAGTACTAAGAAGTACCCGTCAAACTACAAGTTAACTGTTAAAATAACAAACCAAATAAATTTATTTTTTTCTAAAACTTTTATCATATCACTAATATATATATAACTTCACATACTTATAGCTGGATCATTCATAAGTTATTTTGAAAAAATCATAAAATTAATATGCGACTAAACAATACTAAGAAGTACCCGTCAAATTACTAGTTGACTGTTAAAATAACAAACCAAATAAATTTATTTTTTTCTAAAACATTTATCATATCACTAATATATATAGATCTTGACATCCTTATGGTTGGATCATTAATAAGTTATTTTGAAAAAATCATAACATTAATATGCGACTAAACAGTACTAGGAAGTACGCGTCAAACTAGTAGTTGACTGTTAAAATAACAAACCAAATAAATTTATTTTATTTCTAAAATTTTTATTATATCACTAATATATATATAACTTCACATACTCATAGTTGGATCATTCATAAGTTATTTTGAAAAAATCATAACATTAATATGCGACTAAACAGTATTAAGAAGTACTGGTCAAAATACTAGTTGACTGTTAAAATAACAAACCAAATAAATTTATTTTATTTATAATTTTTTTATTATATCACTAATTTATATAGAACTTCACATACTTATAGTTGGATCATTCATAAGTTATTTTGAAAAAAATTATAACATTAATATGCGACTTAACAGTACTAAGAAGTTTCGTTAAACTACTAGTTGACTCTTAAAATAACAAACCAAATAAATTTATTTTATTTCTAAATTTTTTATTATATCACTAATATATATAGAACTTCACATACTTATAGTTGGATCATTCATAAGTTATTTTGAAAAAATCACAACATTAATATGCGACTAAACAGTTTTAAGAAGTACTTGTCAAAATACTAGTTGACTATTAAAATAACAAACCAAATAAATTTATTTTATTTCTAAAAAATTTATCATCTCACTAATATATATAGATCTTCACATCCTTATGGTTTGATTATTCATAAGTTATTTTGAAAAAATCATAACATTAATATGCGACTAAACATTACTAAGAAGTACACGTCAAACTACTAGTTGACTGTTAAAATAACAAACCAAATAAATTTATTTTTTTCTATAACATTTATCATATCACTAATATATATAGATCTTGACATCCTTATGGTTGGATCATTAATAAGTTATTTTGAAAAAATCATAACATTAATATGGGACTAAACAGTATTAAGAAGTACTGGTCAAAATACTAGTTGCCTGTTAAAATAACAAACCAAATAAATTTATTTAATTTCTAAAATTTTTATTATATCACTAATATATATAGAAATTCACATAATCATAGTTGGATCATTCATAAGTTATTTTGAAAAAATCATAACATTAATATGCGACTAAACAGTATTAAGAAGTACCCGTCAAACTAGTAGTTGACTGTTAAAATAACAAACCAAATAAATTTATTTTATTTCTAAAATTTTTATTATATCACTAATATATATAGAACTTCACATACTCATAGTTGGATCATTCATAAGGTATTTTCAAAAAATCATAACATTAATATGCGACTAAACAGTATTAAGAAGTACTGGTCAAAATACTAGTTGACTGTTAAAATAACAAACCAAATAAATTTATTTTATTTATAAATTTTTATTATATCACTAATATATATAGAACTTCACATACTTATAGTTGGATCATTCATAAGTTATTTTGAAAAAAATCATAACATTAATATGCGACTTAACAGTACTAAGAAGTTTCGTCAAACTACTAGTTGACTCTTAAAATAACAAACCAAATAAATTTATTTTATTTCTAAATTTTTTATTATATCACTAATATATATAGAAATTCACATACTTATAGTTGGATCATTCATAAGTTATTTTGAAAAAATCATAACATTAATGTGCGACTAAACAGTTTTAAGAAGTACTTGTCAAAATACTAGTTGACTGTTAAAATAACAAACCAAATAAATTTATTTTATTTCTAAACAATTTATCATCTCACTAATATATATAGATCTTCACATCCTTATGGTTTGATTATTCATAAGTTATTTTGATAAAATCATAACATTAATATGCGACTAAACAGTACTAAGAAGTACACGTCAAACTACTAGTTGACTGTTAAAATAACAAACCAAATGAATTTATTTTTTTCTAAAACAATTATCATATCAATAATATATATAGATCTTGAAATCCTTATGGTTGGATCATTAATAAGTTATTTTGAAAAAATCATAACATTAATATGGGACTAAACAGTATTAAGAAGTACTGGTCAAAATACTAGTTGCCTGTTAAAATAACAAACCAAATAAATTCATTTTATTTCTAAAATTTTTATTATATCACTAATATATATAGAACTTCACATAATCATAGTTGGATCATTCATAAGTTATTTTGAAAAAATCATAACATTAATATGTGACTAAACAATATTAAGAAGTACTGGTCAAAATACTAGTTGACTGTTAAAATAACAAACCAAATAAATTTATTTTATTTATAAAATTTTTATTATATCAATAATATATATAGAACTTCACATACTTATAGTTGGATCATTCATAAGTTATTTTGAAAAAATCATAACAGTAATATGTGTTAGTGTAGGTGCCCTAGAGGCAATACATTATTCTTTTATAATCTTTATGTCAGTTGATCATTCAATAAATATATTTATTATGACCTTAATTACTGCGATATTTTTTTAGCATAATAAATGTCCTTAGAATCATGATACAAATTGTATAGTTTAAGTACATGACTTGAACTTGAGATTATATAATATATCATATTCTTAAAGGTCCCTGGTCGAGTATTATTATATAGGATAATAATAATACATAGATAGACTAGTATGTTGTTTGACAAGATAACCACATCTCATTGGTTATAAGTATGGGGATACTAAAGTCAATACATAGGTACATGTGAGAGTACATGGTACTGGACAGACCAGCAGTGAGATTCTTCATGTTTAATAAAGTCATAAGAAAGACTCACAGTGATAATGGTGTAACGATCCTTTGACTTGAAATCATTATATTTCTATACGAGGATTAATATACTTTGACTACATTAAAAGTTACTTTTGATCGGGTGATGATAAAAGTGGACATCGGGTATATCATGAGTTGTATGAGAAATATGAATGATAGATAAAGGATTTAACCCTCCTATAATTAGGAGAGATATTATTGACTCTTGATTGAGTGAGATTATAAAAGTATGGCCATGCTCAAATAATGATTTGTCTCGATAATCTACTCATGGATCAAGTAAACCCGGAGTAAATGTTAAAGAGGATGACTAAATACATACCTCGAGTTTAATCTATAATATGTATGGTTAAAGGGATTATATTACACGAAAAATATTAATCACGAAAGGTTTTATCTAATCATGATTTAATTATTGTTTAATTGGGTAACAATGATGTATTACTAGATACCGCTAATTGTTTATAATTTTATTAGAGAATAAAATTATTGTCAATTAAATAATAGCCTATAGGGTCGCACAAATAGAGCACTTAATGGAATAGTTAATTTAAATTATAGATTTAAATTAATTGATGATTATTTGAATTTTATTATTATTAAGTAAGACTTAATTGAGATAATATAAATTTGAATTAAAATAAATGTTTTTGCCCATAATAATTAAGTAGGACTTAGTTATTAATTAAATAATAGAAATTCGTTTTTATTATTTAATCCAATACCTACTAGGGTTGGGCTTTGCTATTATGGGCCTTTTTAATCAGCCATTATAAATAGATAATGATAGGTTAAAGAGGCTTGTACGTTTTTAAGTTAAAAACCCTAGCAGCAAAGAGAGGCAGAGGCAATTCAGATCGTCAAGAAGGAGGCTAGTACATCCATTCCGTAGTCAAGTTCGTGAGACGTTCTTGAAGGTGCTCGTGTGGATACCATAGAGGTGTTTCTCCGAGAGGTAGACACAAAGCGTGATAGCTAGGATCTCCGTTGAGTTCGTGAAAGTTAAGCTCTTGAAAGGTATGATTCGTTATCTCCATAATCTGCCCATAATTATACATGGATCCTATTTTGGGTTTCGAAATTTTTGTTTTATTTACATTTATCCACCGCGTTTTATGCCTTCGGAACCCAACAATATGCGACTAAATAGTACTAAGAAGTACCCGTCAAACTACTAGTTCACTGTTAAAATAACAAACCAAATAAATTTATTTTTTTCTAAAAAATTTATCATATCACTAATATATATCGATCTTCACATCCTTATGGTTGGATCATTCATAAGTTATTTTGAAAAAATCATAACATTAATTTGGGATTAAACAATATTAAGAAGTACCGGTCAAAATACTAGTTGACTGTTAAAATAACAAACCAAATAAATTTATTTTATTTCTAAAATTTTTATTATATCACTAATATATATAGAACTTCACATAATCATAGTTGGATCATTCATAAGTTATTTTGAAAAAATCATAACATTAATATACGACTAAACAGTATTAAGAAGTACTGGTCAAAATACTAGTTGATTGTTAAAATAACAAACCAAATAAATTTATTTTATATATAAATTTTTTATTATATCACTAATATATATAGAACTTCACATACTTATAGTTGGATCATTCATAAGTTATTTTGAAAAAAATCATAACATTAATATGCGACTAAACAGTACTAAGAAGTACTCGTCAAACTACTAGTTGACTGTTAAAATAAAAAAACCAAATAAATTTATTTTTTTCTAAAACATTTATCATATCACTAATATATATAGATCTTGACATCCTTATGGTTGGATCATTAATAAGTTATTTTGAAAAAATCATAACATTAATATGGGACTAAACAGTATTAAGAAGTACTGGTCAAAATACTAGTTGACTGTTAAAATAACAAACCAAATAAATTTATTTTATTTATAAATTTTTTATTATATCACTAATATATATAGAACTTCACATACTTATAGTTGGATCATTCATAAGTTATTTTGAAAAAAATCATAACATTAATATGCGACTTAACAGTACTAAGAAGTTTCGTCAAACTACTAGTTGACTCTTAAAATAACAAACCAAATAAATTTATTTTATTTCTAAATTTTTTATTATATCACTAATATATATAGAACTTCACATACTTATAGTTGGATCATTCATAAGTTATTTTGAAAAAATCATAACATTAATGTGCGACTAAACAGTTTTAAGAAGTACTTGTCAAAATACTAGTTGACTGTTAAAATAACAAACCAAATAAATTTATTTTATTTCTAAACAATTTATCATCTCACTAATATATATAGATCTTCACATCCTTATGGTTTGATTATTCATAAGTTATTTTGATAAAATCATAACATTAATATGCGACTAAACAGTACTAAGAAGTACACGTCAAACTACTAGTTGACTGTTAAAATAACAAACCAAATAAATTTATTTTTTTCTAAAACATTTATCATATAACTAATATATATAGATCTTGACATCCTTATGGTTGGATCATTAATAAGTTATTTTGAAAAAATCATAACATTAATATGGGACTAAACAGTATTAAGAAGTACTGGTCAAAATACTAGTTGCCTGTTAAAATAACAAACCAAATAAATTCATTTTATTTCTAAAATTTTTATTATATCACTAATATATATAGAACTTCACATAATCATAGTTGGATCATTCATAAGTTATTTTGAAAAAATCATAACATTAATATGTGACTAAACAGTATTAAGAAGTACTGGTCAAAATACTAGTTGACTGTTAAAATAACAAACCAAATAAATTTATTTTATTTATAAAAATTTTATTATATCACTAATATATATAGAACTTCACATACTTATAGTTGGATCATTCATAAGTTATTTTGAAAAAATCATAACAGTAATATGTGTTAGTGTAGGTGCCCTAGAGGCAATACATTATTCTTTTATAATCTTTATGTCAGTTGATCATTCAATAAATATATTTATTATGACCTTAATTACTGCGATATTTTGTTAGCATAATAAATGTCCTTAGAATCATGATACAAATTGTATAGTTTAAGTACATGACTTGAACTTGAGATTATATAATATATCATATTCTTAAAGGTCCCTGGTCGAGTATTATTATATAGGACAATAATAATACATAGATAGACTAGTATGTTGTTTGACAAGATAACCACATCTCATTGGTTATAAGTATGGGGATACTAAAGTCAATACATAGGTACATGTGAGAGTACATGGTACTGGACAGACCAACAGTGAGATTCTTCATGTTTAATAAAGTCATAAGAAAGACTCACAGTGATAATGGTGTAACGATCCTTTGACTTGAAATCATTATATTTCTATACGAGGATTAATATACTTTGACTACATTAAAAGTTACTTTTGATCGGGTGATGATAAAAGTGGACATCGGGTATATCATGAGTCGTATGAGAAATATGAATGATAGATAAAGGATTTAACCCTCCTATAATTAGGAGAGATATTATTGACTCTTGATTGAGTGAGATTATAAAAGTATGGCCATGCTCAAATAATGATTTGTCTCGATAATCTACTCATGGATCAAGTAAACCCGGATTAAATGTTAAAGAGGATGACTAAATACATACCTCGAGTTTAATCTATAATATGTATGGTTAAAGGGATTATATTACACGAAAAATATTAATCACGAAAGGTTTTATCTAATCATGATTTAATTATTGTTTAATTGGGTAACAATGATGTATTACTAGATACCGCTAATTGTTTATAATTTTATTAGAGAATAAAATTATTGTCAATTAAATAATAGCCTATAGGGTCGCACAAATAGAGCACTTAATGGAATAGTTAATTTAAATTATAGATTTAAATTAATTGATGATTATTTGAATTTTATTATTATTAAGTAAGACTTAATTGAGATAATATAAATTTGAATTAAAAGAAATGTTTTTGCCCATAATAATTAAGTATGACTTAGTTATTAATTAAATAATAGAAATTCGTTTTTATTATTTAATCCAATACCTACTAGGGTTGGGCTTTCCTATTATGGGCCTTTTTAATCAGCCATTATAAATAGATAATGATAGGTTAAAGAGGCTTGTACGTTTTTAAGATAAAAACCCTAGCAGCAAAGAGAGGCAGAGGCAATTCAGATTGTCAAGAAGGAGGCTAGTACATCCATTCCGTAGTCAAGTTCGTGAGACGTTCTTGAAGGTGCTCGTGTGGATACCATAGAGGTGTTTCTCCGAGAGGTAGACACAAAGCGTGATAGCTAGGATCTCCGTTGAGTTCGTGAAAGTTAAGCTCTTGAAATGTATGATTCGTTATCTCCATAATCTGCCCATAATTATACATGGATCCTATTTTGGGTTTCGAAATTTTTGTTTTATTTACATTTATCCACCGCGTTTTATGCCTTCGGAACCCAACAATATGCGACTAAATAGTACTAAGAAGTACCCGTCAAACTACTTGTTCACTGTTAAAATAACAAACCAAATAAATTTATTTTTTTCTAAAAAATTTATCATATCACTAATATATATCGATCTTCACATCCTTATGGTTGGATCATTCATAAGTTATTTTGAAAAAATCATAACATTAATTTGGGAATAAACAATATTAAGAAGTACCGGTCAAAATACTAGTTGACTGTTAAAATAACAAACCAAATAAATTCATTTTATTTCTAAAATTTTTATTATAACACTAATAGATATAGAACTTCACATACTTGCAGTTGGATCATTGATAAGTTATTTTGAAAAAATCATAACATTAATATGCGACTAAACAATATTAAGAAGTATTGGTCAAAATAGTAGTTGACTGTTAAAATAACAAACCAAATAAATTTATTTTATTTCTAAAAATTTTATTATATCACTAATATATATATATAACTTCACATACTTATAGTTGGATCATTCATAAGTTATTTTGAAAAAATCATAAAACTAATATGCGACTAAACAGTACTAAGAAGTACCCGTCAAACTACTAGTTGACTGTTAAAATAAAAAACCAAATAAATTTATTTTTTTCTAAAACATTTATTATATCACTAATATATATAGATCTTGACATCCTTATGGTTGGATCGTTAATAAGTTATTTTGAAAAAATCATAACATTAATATGGGACTAAACGGTATTAAGAAGTACTGGTCAAAATACTAGTTGACTGTTAAAATAACAAACCAAATAAATTTATTTTATTTCTAAAATTTTTATTATATCACTAATATATATAGAACTTCACATAATCATAGTTGGATCATTCATAAGTTATTTTGAAAAAATCATAACATTAATATACGACTAAACAGTATTAAGAAGTACTGGTCAAAATACTAGTTGACTGTTAAAATAACAAACCAAATAAATTTATTTTATATATAAATTTTTTATTATATCACTAATATATATAGAACTTCACATACTTATAGTTGGATCATTCATAAGTTATTTTGAAAAAAATCATAACATTAATATGCGACTAAACAGTACTAAGAAGTACCCGTCAAACTACTAGTTGACTGTTAAAATAAAAAACCAAATAAATTTATTTTTTTCTAAAACATTTATCATATCACTAATATATATAGATCTTGACATCCTTATGGTTGGATCATTAATAAGTTATTTTGAAAAAATCATAACATTAATATGGGACTAAACAGTATTAAGAAGTACTGGTCAAAATACTAGTTGACTGTTAAAATAACAAACCAAATAAATTTATTTTATTTCTAAAATTTTTATTATATCACTAATATATATAGAACTTCACATACTCATAGTTGGATCATTTATAAGTTATTTTGAAAAAATCATAACATTAATATGCGACTAAACAGTATTAAGAAGTACTGGTCAAAATACTAGTTGACTGTTAAAATAACAAACCAAATAAATTTATATTATATATAAATTTTTTATTATATCAATAATATATATAGAACTTCACACACTTATAGTTGGATCATTCATAAGTTATTTTGAAAAAAATCATAACATTAATATGCGACTAAACAGTATTAAGAAGTACCGATCAAACTACTAGTTGACTGTTAAAATAACAAACCAAATAAATTTATTTTATTTTTAAATTTTTTATTATATCACTAATATATATATAACTTCACATACTTATAGTTGGATCATTCATAAGTTATTTTGAAAAAATCATAACATTAATATGCGACTAAACAGTATTAAGAAGTACTGGTCAAAATACTAGTTGACTGTTAAAATAACAAACCAAATAAATTTATTTTATTTCTAAAATTTTTATTATATCACTAATATATGTAGAATTCACATACTTATAGTTGGATCATTCATAAGTTATTTTGAAAAAATCATAACATTAATATGCGACTAAACAGTACTAAGTATCCGTCAAACTACTAGTTGACTATTAAAATAACAAACCAAATAAATTTATTTTTTTCTAAAACATTTATCATATCATTAATATATATAGATCTTCACATCCTTATGGTTGGATCATTCATAAGTTATTTTGAAAAAATCATAACATTAATTTGGGACTAAACAATATTAAGAAGTACTGGTTAAAATACTAGTTGACTGTTAAAATAACAAACCAAATAAATTTATTTTATTTCTAAATTTTTTATCATATCACTAATATATATAGAACTTCACATACTTATAGTTGGATCATTCATAAGTTATTTTGAAAAAATCATAACATTAATATGCGACTAAACAGTACTATGAAGTACCCGTCAAACTACTAGTTGACTGTTAAAATAACAAACCAAATAAATTTATTTTTTTCTAAAACATTTATCATATCACTAATATATATAGATCTTCACATCCTTATGGTTGGATTATTCATAAGTTATTTTGAAAAAATCATAACATTAATATAGGACTAAACAGTATTAAGAAGTACTGATCAAAATACTAGTTGACTGTTAAAATAACAAACCAAATAAATTTATTTTATTTCTAAATTTTTTATTATCTCACTAATATATATATAACTTCACATACTTATAGTTGGATCATGCTTAAGTTATTTTGAAAAAATCATAACATTAATATGCGACTAAACAGTATTAAGAAGTACTGGTCAAAATACTAGTTGACTGTTAAAATAACAAACAAAATAAATTTATTTTATTTCTAAATTTTTTATTATATCACTAATATATGTAGAACTTCACATACTTATAGTTTGATCATTCATAAGTTATTTTGAAAAAATCATAACATTAATATGCGACTAAACAGTACTAAGTACCCGTCAAACTACTAGTTGACTATTAAAATAACAAATCAAATAAATTTATTTTTTTCTAAAACATTTATCATATCATTAATATATATAGATCTTCACATCCTTATGGTTGGATCATTCATAAGTTATTTTGAAAAAATCATAACATTAATTTGGGACTAAACAATATTAAGAAGTACTGGTCAAAATACTAGTTGACTGTTAAAATAGCAAACCAAATAAATTCATTTTATTTCTAAATTTTTTATTATAACACTAATATATATAGAACTTCACATACTTGCAGTTGGATCATTGATAAGTTATTTTGAAAAAATCATAACATTAATATGCGACTAAACAGTATTAAGAAGTACTGGTCAAAATACTAGTTGACTGTTAAAATAACAAACCAAATAAATTTATTTTATTTCTAAAATTTTTATTATATCACTAATATATATATAACTTCACATACTTATAGTTGGATTATTCATAAGTTATTTTGAAAAAATCATAAAATTAATATGCGACTAAACAGTACTAAGAAGTACCCGTCAAACTACTAGTTGACTGTTAAAATAACAAACCAAATAAATTTATTTTTTTCTAAAACATTTATCATATCACTAATATATATAGATCTTGACATCCTTATGGTTCGATCATTAATAAGTTATTTTGAAAAAAATCATAACATTAATATGGGACTAAACAGTATTAAGAAGTACTAGTCAAAATACTAGTTGACTATTAAAATAACAAACCAAATAAATTTATTTTATTTCTAAATTTTTTATTATATCACTATTATATATATAACTTCACACACTTATAGTTGGATCATTCTTAAGTTATTTTGAAAAAATCATAACATTAATATGCGACTAAACAATATTAAGAAGTACTAGTCAAAATACTAGTTGACTGTTAAAATAACAAACAAAATAAATTTATTTTATTTCTAAATTTTTTATTATATCACTAATATATGTAGAACTTCACATACTTATAGTTGGATCATTCATAAGTTATTTTGAAAAAATCATAACATTAATATGCGACTAAACAGTACTAAGTACCCGTCAAACTACTAGTTGACTATTAAAATAACAAACCAAATAAATTTATTTTTTTCTAAAACATTTATCATATCATTAATATATATAGATCTTCACATCCTTATGGTTGGATCATTCATAAGTTATTTTGAAAAAATCATAACATTAATTTGGGACTAAACAATATTAAGAAGTACTGGTCAAAATACTAGTTGACTGTTAAAATAGCAAACCAAATAAATTCATTTTATTTCTAAAATTTTTATTATAACACTAATATATATAGAACTTCACATACTTGCAGTTGGATCATTGATAAGTTATTTTGAAAAAATCATAACATTAATATGCGACTAAACAGTATTAAGAAGTACTGGTCAAAATACTAGTTGACTGTTAAAATAACAAACCAAATAAATTTATTTTATTTCTAAAAATTTTATTATATCACTAATATATATATAACTTCACATACTTATAGTTGGATCATTCATAAGTTATTTTGAAAAAATCATAAAATTAATATGCAACTAAACAGTACTAAGAAGTACCCGTCAAACTACTAGTTGACTGTTAAAATAACAAACCAAATAAATTTATTTTTTTCTAAAACATTTATCATATCACTAATATATATAGATCTTGACATCCTTATGGATCATTAATAAGTTATTTTGAAAAAATCATAACATTAATATGGGACTAAACAGTATTAAGAAGTACTAGTCAAAATACTAGTTGACTGTTAAAATAACAAACCAAATAAATTTATTTTATTTCTAAATTTTTTATTATATCACTAATATATGTAGAACTTCACATACTTGCAGTTGGATCATTGATAAGTTATTTTGAAAAAATCATAACATTAATATGCGACTAAACAGTATTAAGAAGTATTGGTCAAAATACTAGTTGACTGTTAAAATAACAAACCAAATAAATTTATTTTATTTCTAAACAATTTATCATCTCACTAATATATATAGATCTTCACATCCTTATGGTTTGATTATTCATAAGTTATTTTGATAAAATCATAACATTAATATGCTACTAAACAGTACTAAGAAGTACACGTCAAACTACTAGTTGACTGTTAAAATAACAAACCAAATAAATTTATTTTTTTCTAAAACATTTATCATATCACTAATATATATAGATCTTGACATCCTTATGGATCATTAATAAGTTATTTTGAAAAAATCATAACATTAATATGGGACTAAACAGTATTAAGAAGTACTGGTCAAAATACTAGTTGCCTGTTAAAATAACAAACCAAATAAATTCATTTTATTTCTAAAATTTTTATTATATCACTAATATATATAGAACTTCACATAATCATAGTTGGATCATTCATAAGTTATTTTGAAAAAATCATAACATTAATATGTGACTAAACAGTATTAAGAAGTACTGGTCAAAATACTAGTTGACTGTTAAAATAACAAACTAAATAAATTTATTTTATTTATAAAAATTTTATTATATCACTAATATATATAGAACTTCACATACTTAGAGTTGGATCATTCATAAGTTATTTTGAAAAAATCATAACAGTAATATGTGTTAGTGTAGGTGCCCTAGAGGCAATACATTATTCTTTTATAATCTTTATGTCAGTTGATCATTCAATAAATATATTTATTATGACCTTAATTACTGCGATATTTTGTTAGCATAATAAATGTCCTTAGAATCATGATACAAATTGTATAGTTTAAGTACATGACTTGAACTTGAGATTATATAATATATCATATTCTTAAAGGTCCCTGGTCGAGTATTATTATATAGGACAATAATAATACATAGATAGACTAGTATGTTGTTTGACAAGATAACCACATCTCATTGGTTATAAGTATGGGGATACTAAAGTCAATACATAGGTACATGTGAGAGTACATGGTACTGGACAGACCAACAGTGAGATTCTTCATGTTTAATAAAGTCATAAGAAAGACTCACAGTGATAATGGTGTAACGATCCTTTGACTTGAAATCATTATATTTCTATACGAGGATTAATATACTTTGACTACATTAAAAGTTACTTTTGATCGGGTGATGATAAAAGTGGACATCGGGTATATCATGAGTCGTATGAGAAATATGAATGATAGATAAAGGATTTAACCCTCCTATAATTAGGAGAGATATTATTGACTCTTGATTGAGTGAGATTATAAAAGTATGGCCATGCTCAAATAATGATTTGTCTCGATAATCTACTCATGGATCAAGTAAACCCGGATTAAATGTTAAAGAGGATGACTAAATACATACCTCGAGTTTAATCTATAATATGTATGGTTAAAGGGATTATATTACACGAAAAATATTAATCACGAAAGGTTTTATCTAATCATGATTTAATTATTGTTTAATTGGGTAACAATGATGTATTACTAGATACCGCTAATTGTTTATAATTTTATTAGAGAATAAAATTATTGTCAATTAAATAATAGCCTATAGGGTCGCACAAATAGAGCACTTAATGGAATAGTTAATTAAATTATAGATTTAAATTAATTGATGATTATTTGAATTTTATTATTATTAAGTAAGACTTAATTGAGATAATATCAATTTGAATTAAAAGAAATGTTTTTGCCCATAATAATTAAGTATGACTTAGTTATTAATTAAATAATAGAAATTCGTTTTTATTATTTAATCCAATACCTACTAGGGTTGGGCTTTGCTATTATGGGCCTTTTTAATCAGCCATTATAAATAGATAATGATAGGTTAAAGAGGCTTGTACGTTTTTAAAATAAAAACCCTAGCAGCAAAGAGAGGCAGAGGCAATTCAGATTGTCAAGAAGGAGGCTAGTACATCCATTCCGTAGTCAAGTTCGTGAGACGTTCTTGAAGGTGCTCGTGTGGATACCATAGAGGTATTTCTCCGAGAGGTAGACACAAAGCGTGATAGCTAGGATCTCCGTTGAGTTCGTGAAAGTTAAGCTCTTGAAATGTATGATTCGTTATCTCCATAATCTGCCCATAATTATACATGGATCCTATTTTGGGTTTCGAAATTTTTGTTTTATTTACATTTATCCACCGCGTTTTATGCCTTCGGAACCCAACAATATGCGACTAAATAGTACTAAGAAGTACCCGTCAAACTACTAGTTCACTGTTTAAAATAACAAACCAAATAAATTTATTTTTTTTCGAAAAATTTATCATATCACTATATAGTATCGGATCTTCACATCCTTATGGTTGATCATTCATAAGTTATTTTGAAAAAAGCATAACATAATTTGGGAATAACAATATTAAGAAGTACCGGTTCAAAATACTAGTTGACTGTAAAATAACAAACCAAATAAATTCATTTTATTTCTAAATTTTTATTATATACACTAATAGATATAGAACTTCACATACTTGCAGTTGGATCATTGATAAGTTATTTTGAAAAAATCATAACATTAATATGCGACTAAACAGGTATTAAGAAGTATTGGTCAAAATACTAGTTGACTGTTAAAATAACAACCAAATAAATTTATTTTATTTCTAAAATTTTTATTATATCAATAATATATAT
>NW_027419113.1:0-30956 GCF_009905375.1 Apium graveolens
AAATAGTTGACTGTTAAAATAACAAACCAATAAATTTATTTTATTCCTAAAAATTTTTTATTATATCACTAATAATATATAACTTCACATACTTATAGTTGGATCATTCATAGTTAAATTTTGAAAAAAATACTAAAATCATCAAATCAATGCGACAAACAGTACTAAGAAGTACCCGTCAACTACTAGTTGACTGTTAAAATAACAAACCAAATAATTTATTTTTTTCTAAAACATTTATCATATCACTAATATATAGATCTTGCATCCTTATGGTTGGATCATTAATAAGTTATTTTGAAAAAATCATAACATTAATATGGGACTAACAGTATTAAGAAGTACTGTCCAATACTAGTTGACTGTTAAAATAACAAACCAAATAAATTTATTTTATTTCTAAATTTTATTATATCACTAATATATATAGAACTTCACATACTTCATAGTTGGATCATTCATAAGTTATTTTGAAAAAATCATAACATTAATATGCGACTAAACAGTATTAGGAAGTACCCGTCAAACTACTAGTTGACTGTTAAAATAACAACGAAATAAATTATATTTCTAATTTTTTTATTATATCACTAATGGATATAGAACTTCACATACTTATAGTTGGATCATTCATAAGTTATTTTGAAAAAATCATAACATTAATAGCGACTAAATAGTACTAAGAAATACCCGTCAAACTACTAGTTAACTGTTAAAATAACAAACCAAATAAATTTATTTTTTTCTAAAAATTTATCATATCACTAATATATATGATCTTCACATCCTTATGGTTGGATAATTCATAAGTTATTTTGAAAAAATCATAACATTAATATGGGACTAAACAGTACTAAGTACCCGTCAACTACTAGTTGACTATTAAATAACAAACCAAATAAATTTAATTTTTCTAAAACATTTATCATATCATAATATATATAGATCTTCACATCCTATGGTTGGATCATTCATAAGTTCTAAATTTTTTATTATAAACTAATATATATAGAACTTCACATACTTGTAGTTGGATCATTGATAAGTTATTTTGAAAAAATCATAACATTAATATGCGACTAAACAGTATTAAGAAGAACTGGTCAAAATACTAGTTGACTGTTAAAATAACAAACCAAATAAATTTATTTTATTCCTAAAATTTTTATTATATCACTAATATATATATAACTTCACATACTTATAGTTGGATCATTCATAAGTTATTTTGAAAAAATCATAAAATTAATATGCGACTAAACAGTACTAAGAAGTACCCGTCAAACTACTAGTTGACTGTTAAAATAACAAACCAAACAAATTTATTTTTTTCTAAAACATTTATCATATCACTAATATATATAGATCTTGACATCCTTATGGTTGGATCATTAATAAGTTATTTTGAAAAAATCATAACATTAATATGGGACTAAACAGTATTAAGAAGTACTAGTCAAAATACTAGTTGACTGTTAAAATAACAAACCAAATAAATTTATTTTATTTCTAAATTTTTTATTATATCACTAATATATATATAAGTTCATATACTTATAGTTGGATCATTCTTAAGTTATTTTGAAAAAATCATAACATTAATATGCGACTAAACAGTATTAAGAAGTACTGGTCAAAATACTAGTTGACTGTTAAAATAACAAACAAATAAATTTATTTTATTTCTAAATTTTTTATTATATCACTAATATATGTAGAACTTCACATACTTATAGTTGGATTATTCATAAGTTATTTTGAAAAAATCATAACATTAATATGCGACTAAACAGTACTAAGTACCCGTCAAACTACTAGTTGACTATTAAAATAACAAACCAAATAAATTTAATTTTTTCTAAAACATTTATCATATCATTAATATATATAGATCTTCACATCCTTATGGTTGGATCATTCATAAGTTCTAAATTTTTTATTATAACACTAATATATATAGAACTTCACATACTTGCAGTTGGATCATTGATAAGTTATTTTGAAAAAATCATAACATTAATATGCGACTAAACAGTATTAAGAAGTACTGGTCAAAATACTAGTTGACTGTTAAAATAACAAACCAAATAAATTTATTTTATTCCTAAAATTTTTATTATATCACTAATATATATATAACTTCACATACTTATAGTTGGATCATTCATAAGTTATTTTGAAAAAATCATAAAATTAATATGCGACTAAACAGTACTAAGAAGTACCCGTCAAACTACTAGTTGACTGTTAAAATAACAAACCAAATAAATTTATTTTTTTCTAAAACATTTATCATATCACTAATATATATAGATCTTGACATCCTTATGGTTGGATCATTAATAAGTTATTTTGAAAAAATCATAACATTAATATGGGACTAAACAGTATTAAGAAGTACTAGTCAAAATACTAGTTGACTGTTAAAATAACAAACCAAATAAATTATTTTATTTCTAAATTTTTTATTATATCACTAATATATACAGAACTTCACATAATCATAGTTGGATCATTCATAAGTTATTTTGAAAAAATCATAACATTAATATGCGACTAAACAGTACTAGGAAGTACCCGTCAAACTACTAGTTGACTGTTAAAATAACAAACGAAATAAATTTATTTTATTTCTAATTTTTTTATTATATCACTAATGGATATAGAACTTCACATACTTATAGTTGGATCATTCATAAGTTATTTTGAAAAAATCATAACATTAATATGCGACTAAATAGTACTAAGAAATACCCGTCAAACTACTAGTTAACTGTTAAAATAACAAACCAAATAAATTTATTTTTTTCTAAAAATTTTATCATATCACTAATATATATTGATCTTCACATCCTTATGGTTGGATAATTCATAAGTTATTTTGAAAAAATCATAACATTAATATGGGACTAAACAGTACTAAGTACCCGTCAAACTACTAGTTGACTATTAAAATAACAAACCAAATAAATTTAATTTTTTCTAAAACATTTATCATATCATTAATATATATAGATCTTCACATCCTTATGGTTGGATCATTCATAAGTTCTAAATTTTTTATTATAACACTAATATATATAGAACTTCACATACTTGCAGTTGGATCATTGATAAGTTATTTTGAAAAAATCATAACATTAATATGCGACTAAACAGTATTAAGAAGTACTGGTCAAAATACTAGTTGACTGTTAAAATAACAAACCAAATAAATTTATTTTATTCCTAAAATTTTTATTATATCACTAATATATATATAACTTCACATACTTATAGTTGGATCATTCATAAGTTATTTTGAAAAAATCATAAAATTAATATGCGACTAAACAGTACTAGAAGTACCCGTCAAACTACTAGTTGACTGTTAAAATAACAAACCAAATAAATTTATTTTTTTCTAAAACATTTATCATATCACTAATATATATAGATCTTGACATCCTTATGGTTGGATCATTAATAAGTTATTTTGAAAAAATCATAACATTAATATGGGACTAAACAGTATTAAGAAGTACTCGTCAAAATACTAGTTGACTGTTAAAATAACAAACCAAATAAATTATTTTATTTCTAAATTTTTATTATATCACTAATATATACAGAACTTCACATAATCATAGTTGGATCATTCATAAGTTATTTTGAAAAAATCATAACATTAATATGCGACTAAACAGTACTAGGAAGTACCCGTCAAACTACTAGTTGACTGTTAAAATAACAAACGAAATAAATTTATTTTATTTCTAATTTTTTTATTATATCACTAATATATATAGAACTTCACATACTTATAGTTGGATCATTCATAAGTTATTTTGAAAAAATCATAACATTAATATGCTGACTAAATAGTACTAAGAAATACCCGTCAAACTACTAGTTAACTGTTAAAATAACAAACCAAATAAATTTATTTTTTTCTAAAAATTTTATCATATCACTAATATATATTGATCTTCACATCCTTATGGTTGGATCATTCATAAGTTATTTTGAAAAAATCATAACATTAATATGGGACTAAACAGTATTAAGAAGTACTGGTCAAAATACTAGTTGACTGTTAAAATAACAAAAAAATTAATTAATTTTATTTCTAAAACTTTATTATATCACTAATATATATAGAACTTCACATATTTGTAGTTGGATCATTCATAAGTTATTTTGAAAAAATCATAACATTAATATGCGACTAAACATTATTAAGAAGTAGTGGTCAAAATATTAGTTGACTGTTAAAATAAAAAACCAAATAAATTTATTTTATTTCTAAAATTTTTATTATATCACTAATATATATATAACTTCACATACTTACAGTTGGATCATTCATAAGTTATTTTGAAAAAATCATAAAACTAATATGCGACTAAACAGTACTAAGAAGTACCCGTCAAACTACTAGTTGACTGTTAAAATAAAAAACCAAATAAATTTATTTTTTTCTAAAACATTTATCATATCACTAATATATATAGATCTTGACATCCTTATGGTTGGATCATTAATAAGTTATTTTGAAAAAATCATAACATTAATATGGGACTAAACAGTATTAAGAAGTACTGGTCAAAATACTAGTTGACTGTTAAAATAACAAACCAAATAAATTTACTTTTATTTCTAAAATTTTTATTATATCACTAATATATATAGAACTTCACATACTCATAGTTGGATCATTCATAAGTTATTTTGAAAAAATCATAACATTAATATGCGACTAAACAGTATTAAGAAGTACTGGTCAAAATACTAGTTGACTGTTAAAATAACAAACCAAATAAATTTATTTTATATATAAATTTTTTATTATATCACTAATATATATAGAACTTCACATACTTATAGTTGGATCATTCATAAGTTATTTTGAAAAAAATCATAACATTAATATGCGACTAAACAGTACTAAGAAGTACCCGTCAAACTACTAATTGACTGTTAAAATAAAAAACCAAATAAATTTATTTTTTTCTAAAACATTTATCATATCACTAATATATATAGATCTTGACATCCTTATGGTTCGATCATTAATAAGTTATTTTGAAAAAATCATAACATTAATATGGGACTAAACAGTATTAAGAAGTACTGGTCAAAATACTAGTTGACTGTTAAAATAACAAACCAAATAAATTTATTTTATTTCTAAAATTTTTATTATATCACTAATATATATAGAACTTCACATACTCATAGTTGGATCATTCATAAGTTATTTTGAAAAAATCATAACATTAATATGCGACTAAACAGTATTAAGAAGTACTAGTCAAAATACTTGTTGACTGTTAAAATAACAAACCAAATAAATTTATTTTATATATAAATTTTTTATTATATCAATAATATATATAGAACTTCACATACTTATAGTTGGAATATTCATAAGTTATTTTGAAAAAAATCATAACATTAATATGCGACTAAACAGTACTAAGAAGTACCCATCAAACTACTAGTTAAAATAACAAACCATATAAATTTATTTTATTTCTAAAATTTTTATTATATCACTAATATATATATAACTTCACATACTTATAGTTGGATCATTCATAAGTTATTTTGAAAAAATCATAACATTAATATGCGACTAAACAGTATTAACAAGTACTGGTCAAAATACTAGTTGACTGTTAAAATAACAAACCAAATAAATTTATTTTATTTCTAAAATTTTTATTATATCACTAATATATGTAGAACTTCACATACTTATAGTTGGATAATTCATAAGTTATTTTGAAAAAATCATAACATTAATATGCGACTAAACAGTACTAAGTACCCGTCAAACTACTAGTTGACTATTAAAATAACAACCCATATAAATTTATTTTTTTCTAAAACATTTATCATATCATTAATATATATAGATCTTCACATCCTTATGGTTGGATCATTCATAAGTTATTTTGAAAAAATCATAACATTAATTTGGGACTAAACAATATTAAGAAGTACTGGTCAAAATACTAGTTGACTGTTAAAATAACAAACCAAATAAATTTATTTTATTTCTAAATTTTTTATTATATCACTAATATATATAGAACTTCACATACTCATAGTTGGATCATTCATAAGTTATTTTGAAAAAATCATAACATTAATATGCGACTAAACAGTACTATGAAGTACCCGTCAAACTACTAGTTGACTGTTAAAATAACAAACCAAATAAATTTATTTTTTTCTAAAACATTTATCATATCACTAATATATATAGATCTTCACATCCTTATGGTTGGATTATTCATAAGTTATTTTGAAAAAATCATAACATTAATATAGGACTAAACAATATTAAGAAGTACGGATCAAAATACTAGTTGACTGTTAAAATAACAAACCAAATAAATTTATTTTATTTCTAAATTTTTTATTATATCACTAATATATATATAACTTCACATACTTATAGTTGGATCATTCATAAGTTATTTTGAAAAAATCATAACATTAATATGCGACTAAACAATATTAAGAAGTACTGGTCAAAATACTAGTTGACTGTTAAAATAACAAACCAAATAAATTTATTTTATTTCTAAAAATTTTATTATATCACTAATATATGTAGAACTTCACATACTTATAGTTGGATCATTCATAAGTTATTTTGAAAAAATCATAACATTAATATGCGACTAAACAGTACTAAGTACCGTCAAACTACTAGTTGAATATTAAAATAACAAACCAAATAAATTTATTTTTTTCTAAAACATTTATTATATAATTAATATATATAGATCTTCACATCCTTATTGTTGGATCATTCATAAGTTATTTTGAAAAAATCATAACATTAATTTGGGACTAAACAATATTAAGAAGTACTGGTCAAAATACTAGTTGACTGTTAAAATAACAAACCAAATAAATTCATTTTATTTCTAAATTTTTTATTATAACACTAATATATATAGAACTTCACATACTTGCAGTTGGATCATTGATAAGTTATTTTGAAAAAATCATAACATTAATATGCGACTAAAAAGTATTAAGAAGTACTGGTCAAAATACTAGTTGACTGTTAAAATAACAAACCAAATAAATTTATTTTATTTCTAAAATTTTTATTATATCACTAATATATATATAACTTCACATACTTATAGTTGGATCATTCATAAGTTATTTTGAAAAAATCATAAAATTAATATGCGACTAAACAGTATTAAGAAGTACTGGTCAAAATACTAGTTGACTGTTAAAATAACAAACCAAATAAATTTATTTTATATATAAATTTTTTATTATATCACTAATATATATAGAAATTCACATACTTATAGTTGGATCATTCATAAGTTATTTTGAAAAAAATCATAACATTAATATGCGACTAAACAGTACCAAGAAGTACCCGTCAAACTACTAGTTGACTGTTAAAATAAAAAACCAAATAAATTTATTTTTTTCTAAAACATTTATCATATCACTAATATATATAGATCTTGACATCCTTATGGTTCGATCATTAATAAGTTATTTTGAAAATATCATAACATTAATATGGGACTAAACAGTATTAATAAGTACTGGTCAAAATACTAGTTGACTGTTAAAATAACAAACCAAATAAATTTATTTTATTTCTAAAATTTTTATTATATCACTAATATATATATAACTTCACATACTCATAGTTGGATCATTCATAAGTTATTTTGAAAAAATCATAACATTAATATGCGACTAAACAGTATTAAGAAGTACTGGTCAAAATACTAGTTGACTGTTAAAATAACAAACCAAATAAATTTATTTTATATATAAATTTTTTATTATATCAATAATATATATAGAACTTCACATACTTATAGTTGGAACATTCATAAGTTATTTTGAAAAAAATCATAACATTAATATGCGACTAAACAGTACTAAGAAGTACCCATCAAACTACTAGTTAAAATAACAAACCAAATAAATTTATTTTATTTCTAAAATTTTTATTATATCACTAATATATATATAACTTCACATACTTATAGTTGGATCATTCATAAGTTATTTTGAAAAAATTATAAAATTAATATGCGACTAACTGTTAAAATAACGCACCAAATAAATTTATTTTATATATAAATTTTTTATTATATCACTAATATATATAGAACTTCACATACTTATAGTTGGATCATTCATAAGTTATTTTGAAAAAAATCATAACATTAATATGCGACTAAACAGTACTAAGAAGTACCCGTCAAACTACTAGTTGACTGTTAAAATAAATAACCAAATAAATTTATTTTTTTCTAAAACATTTATTATATCACTAATATATATAGATCTTGACATCCTTATGGTTCGATCATTAATAAGTTATTTTGAAAAAATCATAACATTAATATGGGACTAAACAGTATTAAGAAGTACTGGTCAAAATACTAGTTGACTGTTAAAATAACAAACCAAATAAATTTATTTTATTTCTAAAATTTTTATTATATCACTAATATATATAGAACTTCACATAATCATAGTTGGATCATTCATAAGTTATTTTGAAAAAATCATAACATTAATATGCGACTAAACAGTATTAAGAAGTACTGGTCAAAATACTAGTTGACTGTTAAAATAACAAACCAAATAAATTTATTTTATATATAAATTTTTTATTATATCAATAATATATATAGAACTTCACATACTTATAGTTGGAACATTCATAAGTTATTTTGAAAAAAATCATAACATTAATATGCGACTAAACAGTACTAAGAAGTACCCATCAAACTACTAGTTAAAATAACAAACCAAATAAATTTATTTTATTTCTAAAATTTTTATTATATCACTAATATATATATAACTTCACATACTTATAGTTGGATCATTCATAAGTTTTTTTGAAAAAATCATAACATTAATATGCGACTAAACAGTATTAAGAAGTACTGGTCAAAATACTAGTTGACTGTTAAAATAACAAACCAAATAAATTTATTTTATTTCTAAATTTTTTATTATATCACTAATATATGTAGAACTTCACATACTTATAGTTGGATAATTCATAAGTTATTTTGAAAAAATCATAACATTAATATGCGACTAAACAGTGTAACTCCTCAGTTTTGATGATCACAACACAGCAAGCCATCATGTTGGTATTTGAGAATGTTTGCAGGAGATAACATCTTGATATCAGTGCTGTTTAAGTATCATGACAACAAGCTATCATAAGACAGTAATCTATTTCAGCAAGCTATGATCATGATTGTCAGAATAACAGCAAGCCAAGATGCACAGTCCAGATTCAACAAGGAAGTCGAATTTCATGGAGATTTTATAGGATCTTTATATATATCAGTTGTAAGGACTTCTCTAATATAATAAACGTGCATTATATATATAGAGCTCAATTATAAATCGTTTTTAATCATTCAAATTGATTTCCTAAAGAATAGGAGTTTGTTTTTCTTTCAAACTCTATCTTCTATCTACTGATTAAAACATTTTATACTCTACAAAATAGAAGAGATATTTTCTGTACGTTGAACATCTTTCTTTCTCTTCTATCTAACGTACACATGAACGTTGGAAACCATCCTAACGATCTTAAACGGTAGAATTGGATTCTAGCCGTTGTAAGTTGTTGAGAATGTTTCAAATGTTAATGTGTGGTTATTTATATATATGGTTTCTTGCAGTTTTTATAAGGGGACGAATTTGCAAGCAAGAACATATACAACTCCTGATCTTTATTGATTTCAAAATACTATCGAGCTCTAAATATATACACATGTTTTATCTTAGAGAGAGTTTATAGTTTGAGTCGTAAACTTTATCATTGATTTGTATTGTTCAAATTGTATTGATTAGTTGCTGGATAAGTTGGCTAGGGAAACAAGGGTTTAGTGGTACTTGCTAGAGGAGTTTGTACTACGGGGTAGTATAGTACTTAGAGAGCAGGTTCTTAAACAGGGTTTCAGCAAGCCATTATCAGCAGCTGGGATAAAGGGAGATATATTGTTGTATCTTGTAGTTGTAACCTTCATTGATCAATAATATATTCTCTTACCAAGTTGGTAAGGGACCAGGACGTAGACCATAGGGGCTTAGGGGTCGAACCTGGCTAAAATTCTTGTGTGTTCTATTTACTTTCCTGCACATTATTTTCTGCATTGCATTTAGTCATCTCAGCTTACTATCATTGTCAGATTATAGCTTAGTTGATAAAATCTCAGTAAGCTATTATCGGGTAAAATTTAAAAGTAATCCTAGTTAGCCATTATCACCTATTCACCCCCCCCCCCCCTCTAGGTATAATTTCAGTTGGTATCAGAGCTTTGGTATACTAATCTTTCTGTAACAGGAATAGTATTCGATCAAAATGGCTGACAAATATCCCGAAGGAACCTCAGATTATCGAGCACCTCTCTTGCTTGGTACAGAAAACTATAACTGGTGGAAAGGTCGCATGGAAGTGTATCTATCTAGGGAGCCACTAGCTTTGAGAGTTGTTCAGAAGGGTCCTTTTGAGTTCAAGGACAAAGAAGGCAAAGTGAAAGACGTTGATGATCTCACAGAGGCTGAACTAATCAAATACAGCTTCAATGGAAAGGATAGGAATTCTCTCATGAATGGGTTATGTCCTAGTGAATGTGATAAAGTCTCTTCATGCAAATCAGCTAAAGAGATATGGGATACTCTGGAATTGTATCACGAAGGATCCAAGAGTTTAAGAAAGGTGAAATTGAGTAAACTAATGAATGAGTTTGGAAATTTCAAGCTTCAAGATGGAGAAACTATTCGAGAAAGTCAAGCTAGATTCCAGACAAATCTGAATGCCTTAAAGCAGCTTGGCAAACATATCCCACAAGAGGAAATCAACATGAAGATACTTAGTGCTGTGCCATTTATCTATGAACCAAAGGTAACAGCTCTAGAATCCTCTCCAACTATAGATACTATGGATCAATTGGCTGTTTTTGCAGAATTGGAACAATTTGAAAGCAAAATCAAGGAAAGCCAATCAAGTTCTATGCAAGCTCCAGTTGCTCAAATGAAGCAATTAGCTCTTCACACTAATGATAGCTTACTGGAATCTGAAGATGAGTCAGACGAAGAACTAACTTTAATATCCAGGAAGATCAGAAAGATGATCGAGAAGAAGAACAAGCTGAAAAGAGATAAAGGCAGATTTTCTAACAACAAGAAGCCCAACAAGGATTCTAAAGATCAGACATGCTTTGAATGTGGAAAGCCAGGCCATTATAAGCGGGACTGCTATAAATTGAAGTCAAAACAGCAAACTGTCTTCAAGGATAAGAAGAAAGCTAAAGCTCTAATGACTTGGAGTGATGATGACTCGGTTTCCAGTGATGATTCAAGTGGAGACATGGTCAATCTTGCCCTAGTTGGACTTGATGATGATTCTGTTCGAGGAAATTCAGAAAGTGGATACCTAGAAAGTGATTCAGAAGAAGATCAGAGTGAGGTAAACTCTTGTAAATATAATTTATCTTCTGAAAATATTGTTTTGGAACCACTAACCATGCAGGAATGTAAGAATGTATCTATGGGTGAATATTATTCTCTTAAAGCTGAAAATAGCAAGCTAAAAGAGAAGAATAATTATCTCAAGACTATGGTTCAAGATTTGATGAGCAAAGTAGATACTTGGATTGACAAGAAGGTACCTACACAAGCTGACAAAGAGGCTGAAATCAAGGATCTTCAAGCTAAAGTTAGTCATGTGGAAAACTTCAACAAAATTCTCCTCAAAAGAAACAAGACTCAGTTAATGGAGATCACAGAGTTAAAGAAGGAGATTGAAGCAAGGGATGAATGTTTAGAGCTGTTCAAAATCAGAGAATCAATAGATGCAACACCTTCAAATCAAGCAGAAGAACCATCTCAGCAAGCTGAAATCATAAGTCAGCAAGCTGAAAAGATTGATCTGCTCACAAAGGAAGTTGAGGATCTGAAAAAGGGCATGGGATCGTTTGTTCAAGGAGAAGAAAGTCTCAAATCTATGATGAACAACACAAATATTCCATTGGTCAGAGAAGGAATTAGAATGAATGCAAACAAGAAGGACAAAGCTCTAAGATATGAAGGAAAACATGGCATACCCTATGATTATGCTATGCCTTGGAAGATATGCAATAGATGTGGAAAGAAAGGGCATCTTGAAAAATATTGCAAAGCTCAGAATGGACAAAAATCATACCATGGAGGAAACAAACAGAAAACAGCTTACTATGATCAGAATGGCAGAACAAAGACAGCTTGCCATCATCAGGCTGGCAGAGTTAAATCACCTAGATTTATCCAAAAATGGATAAAGAAATCTGATTTACATGTTTTATATGTTTTATCTGCTAACCATGTCGGACCCAACAAACTTTGGGTACCAAAAGGTTGAGTTGTTTTATTTGTTTTGTAGATGTGTCTTGCCGCTCGAGTCAAATCAACTCAATGGATTTTAGATAGCGGATGTACTAGACATATGAGTGGAGACAAAGCAAAATTCTTGAGTCTTCAGATGAAAAAGGGTGGAAGAGTGACTATTGGTGATAGCAAAACTCTTCAAATTCTTGGAAAAGGTAAAATAGGTAATAAACACATTTCAATTGATAAAGTTCAATATGTTAAAGGCCTTAAATATAATCTGCTTAGCATAAGTCAGTTATATGATGATGGTCATACTGTTAACTTTGGTATTGATAAGTGTATTATTACTATTGGTACTAACAAAGTCCCCCTAGTTGCTAGAAGGGAAGGAAATATATATATTTTGGACTTTGAGTTGCGGAAAATAGCTTGCTGTCTTGCTGCAATAGACACTGATCCTTATGTTTGGCATAGAAGATTGGGTCATGCTCACATGGACTTACTTAACAAGCTTTCAAAGAAGAAGCTAGTCAGAGGTTTACCCAAAATCAAGTATGTCAAGACTGAGGTGTGTTCGGCATGCCAATTAGGCAAGCAAATTAGAAGTACTCACAAAGCAAAGAAAATGCTTGTAGGAATAAGGAGTGATCGAGGTGGTGAATTCCAAAAAGACTTTGTTACTTATTATGAAGAAAGAGGAATATCACATGAATTCTCGGCTCCAAGGACTCCACAACAAAATGGTGTGGTGGAACGCAAGAATAGGTCACTGCAAGAGACAGCAAGGACTTTGTTGTAAGAAAGCAAGTTACCTAGAAGTTTTTGGGCAGAAGCAGTCAACACATCATGCTATGTTGTGAATAGAGTATTGATAAGACCTATTTTGGACAAGACTCCATATGAATTGCTCAAGAAAAAGAGGCCCAACATCAGTTACTTCAGAATCTTTGGCTCAAAGTGTTTTGTACTCAAGACAATTGGTAATGATGGTAAATTTGATGCTAAATCTTATAAAGCTATTTTTCTTGGTTATTCTATGAATAGTAAAACATATAGAGTTTATAATTTGTCTAAGCATATTGTTGAGGAATCTATAGATGTTACTTTTCAAGAACCTAACAATGATCTTCCAAGAGACGAGGAAGATGATACAGGTGAAGCTGGACAACAGCAAGCTGAAACAGAGAAGGCTACTCCAAAACAGCAAGCTGAAACAGAGACTGATTCTGGAAAACAGCAAGCTGAAATTGAAATTGCCTCAGGAAATCAGCAAGCAGAACCTTCTACTCCAGTTGATGATGCAATTGTAAAGATGGCAAAGATGACTGTTGATGGTCCTAGAGGAAATAGAGCAAAGGATAAAATGCCAATCTATGATGGTGAAGACTTAGCTCCTCCATCTAAGATAAGGAAGACTTCACATGAAGATATTGCAAAGCATTCATTGCCAAAAGCTACACGGACAGTGAAGAATCACCCTCCAGAACAGGTTATTGGTGATATTTCTGATGGTCTCAAGACAAGAAAAGGCACTGCAAACTTTTGTGCTTATGCTGCATTTTTAGCTCAAGAGGAACCCAAGAATGTCAAAGAAGCACTTGAAGATGAAAATTGCATCACGGCTATGCAAGAAGAACTCAATCAATTCGAACGATGTGATGTTTGGGAACTGATCAAGCCACCAAAGGATGCTTCAATCATTGGTACAAAATGGATTTTCAAGAATAAAGTGGATGAATTTGGTACTGTTACTCGAAATAAAGCAAGGCTCGTAGCACAAGGGTACAACCAACAAGAAGGCATTGACTTTGATCAAACTTATGCTCCAGTAGCTAGATTGGAATCAATTAGGATGCTTCTTGCTTATGCATGCTACAAGAAGATCAAGCTACATCAAATGGACGTCAAAAGTGCTTTTCTTAATGGATTTCTGGAAGAGGAAGTTTATGTTAAGCAACCCCCTGGTTTTGAACATGAACAACATCCGGACTATGTCTACAAGCTCAAGAAGGCATTATATGGCTTAAAGCAAGCACCAAGGGCTTGGTACAAGAGGCTTAGTAAGTTTTTGATCAAAAATGGCTTCATTCGAGGTAAAATTGATCCTACTTTATTTACTAAGCAAAATGGTAATGATATTTTGATTGTCCGGATATATGTAGATGATATAATCTTTGGATCCACTAATGATTCTATGTGTGAGTGGTTTTCTAAGTGTATGAGCAGTGAATTTGACATGAGCATGATGGGTGAGCTCAATTATTTCTTGGGGCTCCAAATTAAACAATCTAAAGATGGAATTTATGTGCATCAATCAAAATATGTCAAGAATTTGCTGACCAGATTTGGTTTTGACAATGTCAAGCCGAAATCTACTCCAATGAATCAAAATAGCAAGCTGACATCGGATGAAAAAGGTAAAGATGTTGATATCAAGAAGTATAGAGGTATGATTGGTAGTCTTTTATATCTTACTGCTTCTCGGCCAGATATTATGTATAGTGTATGTGTTTGTGCTCGTTTTCAAGCTAAACCTAAGGAATCACACTTAAATACAATTAAAAGAATATTTCGATATTTAAGTGGGACTATTAATCTTGGGTTATTTTATCCTATTACAAGCACATTTGATCTTATGGGGTATAGTGATGCTGACTATGCAGGTTGTTAAACTGAAAGAAAGAGTACAAGTGGTGTTTGTACATATTTAGGACAAAGTCTCGTATCTTGGCAAAGTAAGAAACAAACTTCAGTTGCATTATCCACAGCAGAAGGTGAGTATTTGGCAGCTGGTAGCTGTTGCTCTCAAATTTTGTGGATGATTCAGACTCTGTGAGATTTTGGAATCAAGTGTGGCAAAGTTCCAATCTATTGTGAAAGCACTAGCACCATCAACATATCAAAGAATCCAGTTAATCACTCAAGAACAAAGCATATTGATGTTCGTCATCATTTCTTGAGAGATAATGCTGCCAAAGGTAAGATTGAATTAGTTTTTGTACCTACTGAATATCAATTGGCAGAAATCTTTACAAAACCCCTTGGCGAAGCAAGATTTTCTACCATTCGAAGGGAACTTGGCATGTGCAGTATATAATCGCAAGCTATCATTGGAAATTTGGTAATGTTGGCTTACTATCACTGTTAATGTTAGCTTACTATGATGGGTTATTAAAATGGCAATTTTGTGTTTAATTTAATTTTTTAATTATGATATGTCATTATCTGTTTATTGTTGTTACTTGTTTGTGTGTTTTGATGCTTTATCTTATAATTCTGATCAGCCCTCAACCTGAATCTTTTTGATGCTTTAAGGGGGAGAAATTTAGGAGACTTATGTTTATGTTTATGCCTGATTATTAAGACTATCTGTTGGCTTATGTCTAATCTGTGGTTTGCTACTTGGTTTATGATGCTACTTGGTTTATGTTGGCTGTTATTTAAGACATAATTATCTTTTAGTTTTTAAGAATTGATGTAATGATATAATGCTGCTATGTTGGTTATTTTGGATATGCATGTGTGTCATTTATATTTTAATTGCAGTAACAGGTTATACAGTTTTGAGATTTGCATATATTTAGGGGGAGTTTTTATAATTCTCCTAAATGTGTGTAATCATCAAAAAGGGGGAGATTGTAACTCCTTAGTTTTGATGATCACAACACAGCAAGCCATCATGTTGGTATTTGAGAATGTTTGCAGGAGATAACATCTTGATATCAGTGTTGTTTAAGTATCATGACAGCAAGCTATCATAAGACAGTAATCTATTTCAGCAAGCTATGATCACGATTGTCAGAATAACAGCAAGCCAAGATGCACAGTCCAGATTCAACAAGGAAGTCGAATTTCATGGAGATTTTATAGGATCTTCATATATATCAGTTGTAAGGACTTCTCTAATATAATAAACATGCATTATATATATAGAGCTCAATTATAAATCATTTTTAATCATTCAAATTGATTTCCTAAAGAATAGGAGTTTGTTTTTCTTTCAAACTCTATCTTCTATCTACTGATTAAAACATTTTATACTCTACAAAATAGAAGAGATATTTTCTGTACGTTGAACATCTTTGTTTCTCTTCTATCTAACATACACATGAACGTTGGAAACCATCCTAACGATCTTAAACGGTAGAATTGGATTCTAGCCGTTGTAAGTTGTTGAGAATGTTTCAAATGTTAATGTGTGGTTATTTATATATATGGTTTCTTGCAGTTTTTATAAGGGGACGAATTTGCAAGCAAGAACATATACAACTCCCGATCTTTATTGATTTCAAAATACTATCGAGCTCTAAATATATACACATGTTTTATCTTAGAGAGAGTTTATAGTTTGAGTCGTAAACTTTATCATTGATTTGTATTGTTCAAATTGTATTGATTAGTTGCTGGATAAGTTGGCTAGGGAAATAAGGGTTTAGTGGTACTTGCTAGAGGAGTTTGTACTACGGGGTAGTATAGTACTTAGAGAGCAGGTTCTTAAATAGGGTTTCAGCAAGCCATTATCAGCAGCTGGGATAAAGGGAGATATATTGTTGTATCTTGTAGTTGTAACCTTCATTGATCAATAATATATTCTCTTACCAAGTTGGTAAGGGACAAGGACGTAGACCATAGGGGCTTAGGGGTCGAACCTGGCTAAAATTCTTGTGTGTTCTATTTACTTTCCTGCACATTATTTTTTGCATTGCATTTAGTCATCTCAGCTTACTATCATTGTCAGATTATAGCTTAGTTGATAAAATCTCAGTAAGCTATTATCGGGTAAAATTTAAAAGTAATCCTAGTTAGCCAGTATCACCTATTCACCCCCCCCCCCTCTAGGTGTAATTTCAAACAGTACTAAGTACCCATCAAACTACTAGTTGACAATTAAAATAACAAACCATATAAATTTATTTTTTTCTAAAACATTTATCATATCATTAATATATATAGATCTTCACATCCTTATGGTTGGATCATTCATAAGTTATTTTGAAAAAATCATAACATTAATTTGGGACTAAACAATATTAAGAAGTACTGGTCAAAATACTAGTTGACTGTTAAAATAACAAACCAAATAAATTTATTTTATTTCTAAATTTTTTATTATATCACTAATATATATAGAACTTCACATACTCATAGTTGGATCATTCATAAGTTATTTTGAAAAAATCATAACATTAATATGCGACTAAACAGTATTATGAAGTACCCGTCAAACTACTAGTTGACTGTTAAAATAACAAACCAAATAAATTTATTTTTTTTAAAAAAATTTATCATATCACTAATATATATAGATCTTCACATCCTTATGGTTGGATTATTCAAAAGTTATTTTGAAAAAATCATAACATTTATATAGGACTAAACAGTATTAAGAAGTACTGATCAAACTACTAGTTGACTGTTAAAATAACAAACCAAATAAATTTATTTTATTTCTAAATTTTTTATTATATCACTAATATATATATAACTTCATATACTTATAGTTGGATCATTCATAAGTTATTTTGAAAAAATCATAACATTAATATGCGACTAAACAGTATTAAGAAGTACTGGTCAAAATACTAGTTGACGGTTAAAATAACAAACCAAATAAATTTATTTTATTTCTAAAATTTTTATCATATCACTAATATATGTAGAACTTCACATACTTATAGTTGGATCATTCATAAGTTATTTTGAAAAAATCATAACATTAATATGCGACTAAACAGTACTAAGTACCCGTCAAACTACTAGTTGACTATTAAAATAACAAACCAAATAAATTTATTTTTTTCTAAAACATTTATCATATAATTAATATATATAGATCTTCACATCCTTATGGTTGGATCATTCATAAGTTATTTTGAAAAAATCATAACATTAATTTGGGACTAAACAATATTAAGAAGTACTGGTCAAAATACTAGTTGACTGTTAAAATAACAAACCAAATAAATTTATTTTATTTCTAAAATTTTTATTATAACACTAATATATATAGAAATTAACATACTTGCAGTTTGATCATTGATAAGTTATTTTAAAAAAATCATAACATTAATATGCGACTAAACAGTATTAAGAAGTACTGGTCAAAATACTAGTTGACTGTTAAAATAACAAACCAAATAAATTTATTTTATTTCTAAAATTTTTATTATATCACTAATATATATATAACTTCACATACTTATAGTTGGATCATTCATAAGTTATTTTGAAAAAATCATAAAATTAATATGCGACTAAACAGTACTCAGAAGTACCCGTCAAACTACTAGTTGCACTACAAGAAAACAAGGGTAAATTTGACCGGATAAATATGACTGCGGCTAAATTTGACCGACGCTGGTCATATTTATGGTCAACTTACATATATAATTGGTCATACTTAAATTTGACTGCCGGCGGTCAAATTTAATGTCAACCAGCATTCTAAACCTGGTCAAGAATTAAATATGACCGATGAAAGTCAATTTTATTATCGGTCACATTTAATCGGTCATATTTAGTTTTTAACATTGCCAAAAATTGGAGGGAAATTTCCCGCCATGGCGGCCAAAATTGAGCGGAACAAATATGACCGAGGTCGGTCATATTTATGCTTGGCCATAAAAAAAATGGCGCCAAAATTCTCGCCAAAACTAAGAGAAATTATCAGGAACCAAATTTGACTGAAGTCGGTCATAACTAAGTTTGACTGTCATCGGTCAATTTTGTTATTAACTATTTTTTAGGCAAATTTTAATAATTTATTAAATTTGACTGCCTTACCGTTGCTTTGGTCGTATTTATAAATATGACCGCAGTCGGTCATATTTATAATTATGACCGCCCTCGGTCAAATTTACCCGTTTTAGATCTGATACCTTCTGCTTCTTTTCTAAACTTTCCTTTCTTTACTAAACTTTCTCCTCTCATTTTGCCTTCTTCTTCCACCATAACTCCACCCTTTGTACACCATAACTCCACCCTTTGTCCTCATTTTTCATGAGATCTAATTAATCATCAAGTAAGTTTCATTCCTTAACTTTTGCATTTAATTAATTTTACTTTCTTAACATAGTATGGAGCTATTATTTGGTTGTACACATGTGTATGTATTTTTGGGGATTCCTAATTTGTTGATGAAATTAGTGTTATTATTAGCTGTGAACCATGATTATAGTTAATTGAACTTTTATGGTGAGTATTAATATAAATTATAATGGTAGCCAATTTATCGATTTGTTTAATATAAATTGATTATTTATGATCTATTTATATTTATGTTAATTTGCATTTAACTCACATCACGTATGTATAATTTGTAGATGACATCTGATCGTAGTTGGGTTGGTCATAATCGGTACAACGATTTGAAGTATTTAACAGAAGAGTACAAAAATGGTGTGGATGATTTTATTAAATTTGCATGTGATCATCTTGATCCTAGAGATGGAGGGCTAATAAGATGTCCATGTAACGATTGTGTAAATAAGTACTTCAAGGATCCTAGTGCGGTGAAAGTTGATTTATACCTTAATGGTATTATGGAATGGTATACTAGATGGGATTTGCATGGGGAAAGGGATATGCCTCGAGGTGATACCAATACAAGTTCTCATAATATTCATTATAATGATGAGGATATGTATGATGCTCGTGATATGCTAAGAGATTTTGCAGATGCAAATCGACATTTTGAGAATTTTGTGGAAGAACCAAATACAAAAGCAAAAGAATTTTACGAGATGGTGGAGAATGCTTCTGAGCCAATATATCCAAACAATCCGAATTTCACAACATTGTCATTTGTTAACAAGCTACTTCATTGGAAACACAAGCATAATTGTACTAATAGTGGCTTTGATGAGTTGATTCACCTTATTGGATCGGTATTGCCCGTTGATCATAAATTGCCTCGGAACTACTATGACGTGCGAAAGATGATAAGAGGATTGCATATGGAATATGAAAAAATTGATGCTTGCGAGAATGATTGCATGTTGTTTTACAAAGAAAATAGAAACAAGACACATTGTGATATATGCACTACAAGTCGATACAAGGAGCAAAAGGATCCAAAGAAAAATAAAATCCCACGAAAGATCTTGCGATACTTTCCTCTTACCCAAAGGTTGCAGCGTTTATTCATGAATAAGAAGACTGCAGAAGATATGAGGTGGCACCACAATAGGGTCAAAGTTGATGGTCAATTATGTCATCCGGCGGATGGAGATGAGTGGAAACAATTTGATCGTAGATTTCCAAACTTTTCAAAAGAGATTCGGAATGTCAGACTTGGCCTCTCTAGTGATGGATTTGACCCTTTCCGTGATTCACACGCTAGGGAATATACTGTTTGGCCTGTGGTTGTAGTAGTTTACAACCTTCCTCCATCTATGTGCACGAAAGCTCCCTACATGTTTATGCCTCTTCTGATTCCTGGGCCGAATGATCCAACAAAAGATCTTCATGTTTACCTCCGACCATTGATTGATGAATTGAAAATATTATGGCGCACCGGAGCAGAAACTTATGATAGGTTTTCTTGTACAAATTTTATGATGAAGGCGGCATTAATGTGGACAATCAGTGACTTTCCTGCACTTGGAATGCTTAGTGGGTGGTCCACAAAGGGGAAGTTGGCATGTCATATTTGTATGGGACAAGTAAAAGCCAATCAACTAAAGCATGGTGGTAAGCCTAGTTTTTATGGAACTGCTCGATATTTCTTAGAACCGGATGACCCGTTGAGAAGGTTTACAAAGTTTGGAAGAACTGAAGCACATTCAGTTACATATCGTTATCCAGGATCACTAGTAAGGAGTCTTTGTGAGGATACGCAGTTTCCTCCTTCAGGAAAGACATCTTGGAGAAAACCGAGGGACTATGGTATGACACATAATTGGACTCACTTTTCTCCATTTTTTGAGCTTCCATATTGGGAGACACTCACTCTTCGTCACAACATTGATGTCATGCATACCGAAAAAAATGTTTTTGAGAACATATTTTTTACAATGATTGGTGACACTAAGAAAACGAAAGACAATAGAAAAGCAAGAGAAGATTGTAAAGAACTAGGTGTGCATCGTGAATTGTGGATTCAAGATGATGGTACAATGCCAAATGCCCCATATGTGCTTTCCAGGGATCAACTTCTTAAGTTGTTTAGATGGATTTACACACTTCAGCTTCCTGATGGGTACGCCTCTAATATATCCAGGTGTGTTAATTTTGAAACAAAATCTATTCACGGAATGAAGTCGCATGATTGTCATATTTTTATGCAAAAATTGTTGCCTATGATTTGTCGTGACTTACTACCTAGGCATGTAGCGGATGTTCTTATTGAGTTATCTAACTTCTTCCAAGATTTATGTTCTTCAACTCTAAAGTACGGTGATTTGGAAAAAATGGAGAAGGACATAGCGAGAATCATGTCAAAACTTGATGTCATGTACACTCCAAGTTTTTTTGATCCGATGGAGCATTTGCCACTACATTTGGCTACAGAGTGTAAATTGGGTGGCCCGTGTAATTTTCGATGGATGTATTTTGTTGAAAGATATTTGCACATTTTGAAGTTGAAAGTTAGAAACAAAGCTCGAGTCGAGGGTTCAATAGCCGAACGATATATTGAGGAGGAGGGTGTACACTTTTGCTCATTATACTTTGATTCTAAAATTGCAACCATGCATAATCGACTTCGTCGAAATGAGGCACCCCGACAATCTCATGATCCCAATTTGTTGGAAGTTTACACATATCCAACGCTACCCGGTCTACGGAATAGAGATAGAATCTTGAGTGATGATGAACATAGACTTGTAACGTACTATGTTCTTATCAACTCACCCGAGGTTGGAAAATATTTGCGGTAAGATATTTATTTTGACCATCTTTACACAATCATGATAACTTTCTTATTCAATTTACTAATCTAATTTAATGTTTAGTGGATTTCATAGGTTGGTGCAAAAACAATACCCGCACTACAATGATGCCGAAAAAGATCAATTTCAAAAAGATAATTTTTTGGATTGGTTCGAAAGAAGGGTAAATTTTAAATATATAAATGTGTGTATATTTTTATGTGTGCAAATATATATATATATACATATACACACAAGTTTATTCATGTACTTGTGTAATTTTTGTTATGTACAATATTTTAGGTACAAGATGATGGAGAGCTCAAGGACAAATTTATAGATTTAATAAGAGGTCCTATTTATAAAGTTGAATCTTATAAAACATGCAAGTGCAATGGTTATAAATTTGCTTGTGCAAATTCTAATGAGCTCACATCATCAAATTCCGGTGTAGTTGTAATTGGTGAGAAATTTTATATAATCATAAAATTTAGGTTGAATTTGGTCTTCATTATGTATAAATCCAATTTTGACACATTTTAAATTGTAGGGACTTCTTACAAAGAAAGTCATGGAAATAATTACGGGAGACTACAAGAAGTTCTAAAGCTTCGATATCGCAATGGGCATGAAATTGTCGTCTTCAAATGTCATTGGTTTGATCATACAAGACATGTCAAAATTGATAGAAATCGGATGATAACCGTAGATGTTAAATCGAAGCTAAATGCCGAAGATGTGTTTGTGTTGGCTAGCCAAGCTCATCAAGTATATTATGCCCCAAATATTGCAAATCCAAAGTCATCATGGTATACTATCCTAACAACAAAGAGCCGGCAAGTCGATGAAAGCGTGACATCTAGAGAAGAAAATATATTCAATGATGATGCTTTTCAAAATGAAGAATCAAATGCTTCATCTTCATATGTGGAAAGAGTGGTCGTTGATGATCCGATAAATTTCTTTATTGACTTGACAATGTTTGAAAATAATCATTTCGTGGATGACTATGAAGAAGAACAAAATGCGAGAAATAAAGAAAATCAAAATGAAGACATGAACATTGATGATGGAAGTGATAACGATGATTTGACATAGTTCAATTGTTTTCTAGTTAATTTGTACCAATGCGGATATTAGTAGGACATTTTTCATGAATTTTAATACATTCCGTAAATTTGATATTTACTTATTTTAATTAAATTTACTATATTTCATGATTTTTATTCATATTTAGAACTTTGTAATGTTTAAATTGTATTATTTTGGAAACAGAAAAAATTGGGCAGTAGCTACTGGAAGTTAAACTGAAGCCTCAAATTATATGACCGGGTTCGGTCAAAATTAAATGACACGGGAAAAATTCACTCGACGCGGTCATATTAAGCCTGTATATAAATTTTTTTTATAACATTTTGTTGACTTCACCATCCATTATCTCCCTAAACAGCGCCGCACAGAAATACTAGGGTTTTATCTCTCAGACTTCAAATTCTCCAAAAACTTAGCCAACGAAGCCAAAAAGCTCATTCAAATGAAGCGAAACTTAGCAATCACGGTGGTAATGTTTTGAGAAACTATTATCCATTTAGGGTTTTGTATATTTTGGGTATTTTGGTGATTAACATTTGATTACGGTTGTCTATTCTCCTTTTTGGATAATTATTTTGTTCTATTGATGATTTAATTGTGTTTATTTGATATTTTCATCACTTTTTTGTATGTGTGGGTTTAAAGTTTGAATCTCTATTTTCCACCCTTAAATCTGTATTTTCTGTTAATGTTTGTGTTATCTTATTATGTTTGGTTATAAACAAACTAAAATTTAGTCTTTTTTATCAGCTGTTATGTATTTGTTAGGTATAATTTTCTTATTATGTTATGTTTGTGTTATCTTATTGTGATACTAAGCAGTACTCTGTCTCTTTTCTTAATTTGAGCTTAAGATTGAATTTATGTATTTGTGTCTAATTTTTTTTATCTTAACATGTTCTATAAATTAGTTTTGATATTTGTTGTTTTTTTTAATATATCCAGGTTGGTAGGTGTAGTTTTTTGTTGATTCTGTTTGTGATTCTTATGGCGTTGGGGTCTAGTAGCAGCTGGAATGGTGGTAGTAGAGGGGGAAGAGGTGGACGGGGAAGAGGTGGACGCGGAAGAGGGGGAGGTGGACAGGGAAGAGGTGGACAGGGAAGGGGTGGAAAGGGAAGGGGTACTGGTAGAGGGAATGGCAGTGGAACGGAAAATGAAGGAGATAGGGAGGAAGGTGGCGATAATGATGACAATGATGAGGAGAATGGTGATGAAGGACAGGAAAGTCGTATTGTACCGCATATAACATTCCAGAGAGCTAAACGTAGCTGCTGTGTTGGTGACTACAATAAGAGACCTGCCACAGATGCGGATAGGCAGATTGTCCATTTTATCGAAGGAAGAAAGTAATTTCTATTTCCTACTACATATTGCTTATACATATATACGGGTTTGATACAAGTGTAGTACTGTGTGTATACAATTGAATGTGCACAAACTTATACCTTTACCTGCTTGATTATTAAGATTAATCTGTTCCTTATAATGCATACTAGTGTATAAATTACATGTCTAATAGCATAAGACTATTTTATCCTAGTATGTTATATATACTATAAAAAAATCTGACTGTAACTAATAATTGTAGTATCAAGGAGGCTAAGAAAAAAAAGACCTTGAGCTACATAATTAAAGTAAATTGGGATGAATATACACATCAATCAAAGGGAGCAGAACGTGAAGCCTTCTATGACCGTTGTATTAAGGAATTTAAGGTATTTTTAATTTTCATGCCTTTTATTTTTTCATATTAATTATACGCAGTTGTTTACCTTTTTAATTTTATACTTGTACGTGTATCTCGTTTGGTAGAAGTACTATGCTTATCCAGAAGGAGTTGAAGAAGAGGGGGATAGAGCGGTAAAAGAGTATTTGAAGAAAAATTGGAAGAGCCTTCCCTATCAGGAGAAGACCAGGGCAGAGCGGGATGCTAATGACGCGAGAAATGGAGGATCGACCACGGCTACTCGACGTTCTTTCAGACCACATTACTTCAGCCCACGGACTTGGGACAGCCTCAATGAGTACTGGGATTCTGACCTGTTTAAGAAGAGGTCTATCAAATCCAAGAATGCTCGAGCACAGCTGGAACATCAACATTATAGCGGGGCAATGCCTTTTGACGAGAGACGTGAGGTATACGAATTTTAGTGAGTAATAATTTTTGTCTAGTTCTTTATTTTGATTACTCAGATTCAAGTACCTTAATCTTTACGCTCATTAGACATTATAAGATGTCTAATTTATAAAATGATTTGTAAGTAAACCATTTGTAAGTAAATTGATGTTTTTAATTACAGAGGCTTGAAGAGGAAAAACAAGCACCTATTTCTGATATGGAGTTTATGGACCACGTATACCACTTTGATAATCCGGCTACTATAAAGTTGAAGGTATACATACACATAATTCAAGTAGCATTACATTTATATGATCATACATTTACATTCATTTTGGAGAATGTTTTGATATCAATAACGTCCCTGTAAAAATTAAAAGAGAATTTTGTGCAACATATCTATTCATAGGTTTATTGTTATTGTTCTGCACTCTCAAATTCAAATCGTCAAACATGATTAAAAAGTAAATGCCGTGCAGTATATATATAATTATAGTTAGTTTAAATTCTTTGTTCTTGTTACTTAACAATTTTCAGCTTGATTGTGTAAATTTGGACTTATGTCTTTTACATGTTGCAGGAAGATATGGAAAGGGTGCGGGCTTCACAATCCATACCGGAAGAGATGACTTTGGATCCACCTCCATCACCAGCTAGTTTGAAGAAGATACATCGGAAAAATGAATTGAGCCTAACAATCCTAGCGAGGCCCCCGAAAAAGGGAATATCTGTCCTTCATCCTCGACATCCGGTAGCTGAAATTATAGGAGGCTACAAGGCAGCGGAACTGACTAGCTTCCAAAGTACACAGAATTCTCGTTCCTCTTCCCAGCCAATTTCTGATGATAATCTGGATTTGATAGTCAGGGTTTCTGGTGAGATACACCTAATGGTTCATTCCCTGGAGATGACGGAGGTGCCACGTGCATTACTAAATGATCGAATGCAAAGCTTGGCCACTGCAGCATTCCCGAACCGAGATGACCCGAAGCAGCAGGAGTTATGGACTGAATATATGCGGCTTGGGACGGCCTTTGTTGTTGATGCCATGGCATTGAACAAAAAAGTCATTTTGGAGGTACCTTTCTTATCTTAGTTCATATAATTTTCTACGGCATCTTTATTTCAGTTACAGTAATACACATTACCTAAACTATAGAGATAAATTTGATTCTATAGTTATATTATATTTTCTTCAAAACTATTATTCAAAAACAAATATGGAGCCAAAAGTGCCTGTGTACTATGAACATTTTATAACAATAAAGTACATATAGTAAGGAAATTGCTTCCTTGAAAAGCAAGTGAAGTGAATCTATTCATATTTTTCTATAAATAGTCAATAAAGTTATAAAGTCAACTGTGGTTAAATTATTTGAATAAAGTTGGTAAAAAAAGAAAAAGAGACCAGAATATGCAAAACCATATAAAGGGAAGGAAATTTCCATGAATTTACAAGTGCTAGCTAGTTCCCACTTAGGTTTTATGCAAGAAGATATTATTTCTAACAAAGGGGATAGTTTGAGTTAAATTATTGAGGAAGTGAACCAAATTTTAGCTACAATATTTGGCTTCACAACAACAAGAAAATCTAAAGGTCGGTTGGAGAAAATTGACAAAAAAATAGTAGTGTATTAATTTTTTACAAGTTTAGGCAGGGGTGTTTTGAATTTCAAGTATGTTTGTAGGTGAAAAATTGTCCTAAAATAACTGTAGTCTACATAATTATTTGATTGCATTAAAGCAGGAGCTTCTTGTCAAATAGCTCAACTTGGCCTTTTCTTCAAGAGTGGTTCAGACAGTAGGGAATGACAGATGAGTTGAATGGTAACACAAACACAATGCCTATGAAATGTATAGGCAGCCATTTTTAAAAGCTTAGATTTAAACAATAATTATATGTGAAGAGATAAGGTTTTGGAAATAAGAATATGATGACATTGATTTGTGATGCCTGAAATTTCTGGTACTCGTGTACAATTATTCAGGATTATCGTTATAATTCTGGGCTGATGGAAGGGTTTCACAGTTTGGAAATTATAGCTTTTTTACCTGTGTCTCTAAACTTGTGTATGCTGGAATTTATGTGTGACACACCTGGAATGTATGTTTTATAATTGTAATGGTGCCTGAATTTGTAAGATAATAACTAACCACACCTTGTGCATGTTTTTGTTACGTGGTTTAAAAGTAATATCACTTAGTGAGTAGGAAGCATAAAAATAACAAATATAAATTTATTTGGTCCATGAACCACTACCTATAACTAAGTTTCTATTACAGACTTCTGAAAGTTATTGCAGGTGATAATATAGCGTGTGTTAATAATATTACTAAGTTTTTCTAAATCCTCAGCTGAGTAAAGACACCTTTGTTGGCAGTATACAAATTTTGTGATAATGTAAGCTAATTTCTTTTATGTTGTGTTCTTATATAATGTATACCATGTATTGCAGGGTACTAGAATTGAAAAGGCTCCTTTGTATGACAACCACTTCCAAGACAACGATGAAGATGATGAAGATCAAGATGCTGAGAATTACTCCCTCCATTAGCGTAACACTCCCAGCTCTAACTAGTACTCTAACTAGTACAAGTAGGTTGACTTTGCCGTCGAATGAACTTCAAATATCTACTAATATCATATGTTAGATAATTATTTTGGGATATAACAACTAATTTCTCCTTGGTAGCTAACTTTTTGGGACAAAAACTTATGTGATATGTCTCCTTTTGGGTTAACTTTTTGGGATTGAACAATCAATCTCCCAGCCTAGCTTAACTTGTTGAGCTATTAGATGTCAAACATTTGACAATATATTGGCATGTATAACCTTTTGGATGTTTTAAGGAAGTTATTCGGATGGCACAATTTAAACTTATCTTTATATTGTTTGAGTTTTTGTTTATTTTTGGAGATTGTGGATGGGATATACAGGTTATGGATATACTGGTTCACAGGGCCGGTTTTTTTTTAAATAATTGTATGTTAAATCTGTCCGCTTTTCGTCACATTTAACATACCAATATCTCATACAATAATTATATCTGACTAATATTAGTCACATTTGCTCTTTAAATTTGATCAAAATCAGTCATTTTTATAAATTCGACTAACACAAACGGAGTCATATTTACAATTTTGACCAAAAAATAACCTAGTCAAATTTATAAATTTGACCGATACCCGTGGTATTTTGTGACCAGAGGCGGGAAATTTAATTTTTACGAAAATTTTGAAGTCAAAGGTCAAAATATAAAACTGACCGATTGAAGTCGATTTTAGGCGGTCAAATTTAGTGGGTCATATTTGAGCGGTCATATTTGGTCGGTCAAATTTAATTAATTTTGACCGATTTCACTAAATTTGACCAGCCTAAAAAAGACCGACACATTTCGGTCGTATTTAGCTAAATACGACCGCCAGCGGTCAAATTTGATTAAATATGACTGGAAAATTTCGGTCATATTTAGCCGTTTTTCTTGTAGTGTTGACTGTTAAAATAACAAACTAAATAAATTTATTTTTTTCTAAAACATTTATCATATCACTAATATATATAGATCTTGACATCCTTATGGTTGGATCATTAATAAGTTATTTTGAAAAAATCATAACATTAATATGGGACTAAACAGTATTAAGAAGTACTAGTCAAAATACTAGTTGACTGTTAAAATAACAAACCAAATAAATTTATTTTATTTCTAAAATTTTTCTTATATCACTAATATATACAGAACTTCACATAATCATAGTTGGATCATTCATAAGTTATTTTGAAAAAATCATAACATTAATATGCGACTAAACAGTACTAGGAAGTACCCGTCAAAGTACTAGTTGACTGTTAAAATAACAAACCAAATAAATTTATTTTATTTCTAAATTTTTTATTATATCACTAATATATATAGAACTTCACATACTTATAGTTGGATCATTCATAAGTTATTTTGAAAAAATCATAACATTAATATGCGACTAAATAGTACTAAGAAGTACCCGTCAAACTACTAGTTAACTGTTAAAATAACAAACCAAATAAATTTATTTTTTTCTAAAAATTTTATCATATCACTAATATATATTGATATTCACATCCTTATGGTTGGATCATTCATAAGTTATTTTGAAAAAATCATAACATTAATATGGGACTAAACATTATTAAGAAGTAGTGGTCAAAATACTAGTTGAGTGTTAAAATAACAAACCAAATAAATTTATTTTATTTATAAAATTTTTATTATATCACTAATATATATATAAATTCACATACTTATAGTTGGATCATTCATAAGTTATTTTGAAAAAATCATAACATTAATATGCGACTAAACAGTACTATAAAGTACCCGTCAAACTACTAGTTGACTCTTAAAATAACAAACCAAATAAATTTATTTTTTTTAAAAAAATTTATCATATCACTAATATATATAGATCTTCACATCCTTATGGTTGGATTATTCATAAGTTATTTTGAAAAAATCATAACATTAATATAGGACTAAACAGTATTAAGAAGTACTGATCAAACTACTAGTTGACTGTTAAAATAACAAACCAAATAAATTTATTTTATTTCTAAATTTTTTATTATATCACTAATATATATATAACTTCATATACTTATAGTTGGATCATTCATAAGTTATTTTGAAAAAATCATAACATTAATATGCGACTAAACAGTATTAAGAAGTACTGGTCAAAATACTAGTTGACTGTTAAAATAACAAACCAAATAAATTTATTTTATTTCTAAAATTTTTATTATATCACTAATATATGTAGAACTTCACATACTTATAGTTGGATCATTCATAAGTTATTTTGAAAAAATCATAACATTAATATACGACTAAACAGTACTAAGTACCCGTCAAACTACTAGTTGACTATTAAAATAACAAACCAAATAAATTTATTTTTTTCTAAAAAATTTATCATATAATTAATATATATAGATCTTCACATCCTTATGGTTGGATCATTCATAAGTTATTTTGAAAAAATCATAACATTAATTTGGGACTAAACAATATTAAGAAGTACTGGTCAAAATACTAGTTGACTGTTAAAATAACAAACCAAATAAATTTATTTTATTTCTAAAATTTTTATTATAACACTAATATATATAGAAATTCACATACTTGCAGTTGGATCATTGATAAGTTATTTTAAAAAAATCATAACATTAATATGCGACTAAACATTATTAAAAAGTACTGGTCAAAATACTAGTTGACTGTTAAAATAACAAACCAAATAAATTTATTTTATTTCTAAATTTTTTATTATATCACTAATATATATATAACTTCAAATACTTATAGTTGGATCATTCATAAGTTATTTTGAAAAAATCATAAAATTAATATGCGACTAAACAGTACTAAGAAGTACCCGTCAAACTACTAGTTGACTGTTAAAATAACAAACTAAATAAATTTATTTTTTTCTAAAACATTTATCATAT
>NW_027419114.1:0-65480 GCF_009905375.1 Apium graveolens
CTAATAATACCAAAAGGGTAGTAGATTTAAGTGAAAAGATAGAGATATTAATGTGTGAATAAATTACATATGCACATTGTTATGATAAAAATATCCAGAAGTAGAGAATTGAAAGTTAAAAAAATATTATAGTAACAATGTGTAGATAGATAGCGTAGGTAAATCTGCATGATTATGATTCTGATGAAGTTTGACATTTACTCTCACAACAAGTTTATTTTTCATCTTTAGGTTATAGGGAACGTTATTGAAGTTGTTGGAACTAAGAACCTGTGTAGAAATAGAACTCTTAATCTTTTTAGTGATTGTCCTGTTTCATACAACACATTCAATTTCAATGCTAATTTTATTGCTATCTTAACAAGGTTAGTTTCAGTCATTAAGTTATTACCTTCTTTGAAGTTACATAGCTTTAGGGTAAATATTCACGTATATAGTTTTAAAAAGATAATAAAATTAAATTATCATTTACTTAATGGTAATTTTCTCATGCTTAGCGCGGGTCCACGTCCTATTAATATTAAAAATTCATAATTCATCTACATAATTAAATGGTACATTCCAATGGTCAAACTAAACATTTTTAGTAAATAGTTAAACTATTATAAATATTGAACACCTAGATAGCAACACTCAGAAACAGACTAGAAAATGAACCAAGTGCATTCATTTAATAAAGATGACTTTCACTTTATTAAGCCGTTTGAACATTTTCTTAATGGTTTTTCATAGTTTCATTATAACAACCATATAGAGCCTACGTAATAAACAAATATTTATCCCAAGGCTTCAAAAAAATTGTTATAAGTCGTCAGTGAATGATGATGGTAAGAGTTTGCAAACTATCATCATTCCAACATCTGAGATGATGTCTACCAATCTGAGGAAGGACACATATAATATAAGAATGTAATTGTAAATTATTTATTTTATATTTATAAAGGTGTAAGTACCTTCCTCGGTTAATAATAGACGTCTTAATAATTTGTACTAGAAATAATTTCAATATCGTGTTGGTATTTATCTTTTAAAAATCCAAAATTGGTTTCTAATGTTCTCTTTTCCTTGGAGGGAAAAGAGCTTTCTGCTGTAATCACTGTTAAGAGAAGATAAGCACAACAAAGATGGTTTTCTATTTCGTGCCACTAACCTTTATGAAGCATGTATAACAAGCACTTCTCTCACTGATATTTTAAGTCCATCTCAGATTCCAGTCATTAACATATATGATATAAGTCTAATTTCTTTTGTTAGTTTCAAAATAATGTCTTATATTTTTTGGTGATATGAAGTTATGATTCTCAGTCAATTGTCAGTTTTGCGGTTAATGGATTTTTCTGACTCTAGCAGGACTCCAGACTCTGCAATGCCAGGTAGCAAGAAGATCGAATTGGTAATCATTATAATACTCAAAATTATACATACTCATCTTCACATTGATGCAATGAAATCTTATTAGAGTTTTATCATTTTGTAAAAGAAGTAAGGAATCCGTATCAGGTGTCCGAATGCCTAAAGCATTTGATCCACAACAAGCATGCAAAATTCTTTGTCATAATAATTATATAATAAACAGTTAAACTTAATCCATATTAGTACATGAAGAGATTAGTCACAAAATTAGTATCTAAGCTTTGACTTGATCTTAGTCGATGTTCATGTCATGTGATTTCTTAAGCAATTCTATTTTAAATTTCACTCCATTTTCTATGTTTCCAGTCATATTAAAGAGTATATTATGCTTTAATCTTACTCTATTATCTTTTACAAACTTACTACAATCGACAGAGAACCTTGCTTTACAAGCACTTATCGATAATCTCAACTTCCCTCTCCTGTTTGCTCTAATTGCAGTCACTTCATCTTCTGTCTTCATCAATATTTAATTTTGTGTTACCACAAGTTAATTGTTCGTTTAAAATTACAATTGTTTTTTAAAAAGGTAGGAGCTTTGATAATGGGGTAAAAATAATATAAAAGTTCAGAAATTATAAAAATGCTAAAATATAAATAATATAATGAGTTGATAACATGATTTTTTCAAATATTAAACATCATGTGCGCAACCCAGGCACACACCCTAGTTTCGTAAGAATTTATGTAATTTTTAAAATCAACGAAAAAAAAGCCATATTAACCAATTATACCATATTTAGCTTATAAAAATATAGTGTAGTATAGATAGGACCGCACTCTCTAAGCAATAGTCTAACCCCAGCATCATAATTACGCAAAATGCGAAGCAACTAGAGCTGTGGCGGACCCAAGAAAAGTTTATACCGCATCATAGTATTTATAAACCGTTTATTCCTGTGTTTTTCGATCGAAATGGTTGTGGGTTGCACACTGCACTCTGCAGTGTGTTTGATAAATAAAAAAATGGTTTATGATGCTCTACATGGGTTGTATAATCATCTCAATCACTCTCTGTATTGAAAAGCTTTGACACTAGCTAATGTTTGTCTGCGAAAAAAAAATGAATACCCATACATTATTCCTTAGGATACGAAATTGAAAAGCCTGCTCATTTAATCTGTATGCTCTTTCTTTCTCTGGCATGCACACTCCCGTATACTCAGATTCATGTCCTGAATAAAATTTGTTATGTAAACACAGCTGGAATCTTTTCTTAAAATTTAATGAAGCTCTTCTAGAAGAGGGACCACCTTAATTGCAAGTTTAGAACTTGAATATAATTTGCATATCGTGTTAATCTGAGACTGGTAATATAATGTAATACAAAAGTAATACTAGTTCTTAGTTTTTAAATTAATTTTAAGAATGATACTCGAGTCCTGTGACTATGAAATTAAAAGAACAATTGGTACATATAAACATGTGCATAAGTTGAGATGTAATTCCATATGTACAGAGTGATTTTACATAATGTATATACCTGCGCAACATATACTTAAACAAACTACAATCCAGGGACAGTAAAGCCTCTCTTAGTTTTAACTGGTTCTTGATCTCTTAGAATTTGTTGTTGCACCACTAATACAGAGGCTGTAGCACTTATATCCGAAGATGAAACATACTCCCCAATTATCCCAAGCTCATCATTATCGCTCCAAGTCGTTAATCCTTGTACTAATGACCGATTAATCCCGTTCCCTCTTCCAACAATCCATAAATCGTAGTAAACATCGTTAATTGACTGTATCGCTTGCCATTGTTTCCTCTCCATTTTTTACTACTACCTCCCTATAAATAGACACGTCTGTTCCCTCATTTTTTACCCAAACCATGTCACTAGTCCCATCATCAAGCTTCTGTTCCATTACGTGGTCTCCTTCCCCATCGTAGCAAGAAATCGTACCACTGTTAACGATATATCAGGATGTCCAACCATTCTGTCAGCATAAGCAAGAGCTTCACGAGAATCGGGGTCCCCCCAGGAATAGCATTGCAAAGTGGTGCCTTACGGACTTGGCATTGGCCTGGGAAAGAGGTTTTCTGGAAAAAGCCTTTATCTACAAAAACTCCAACGAGGCATGGTGCATGGGAGAATATGTTAGAATTTATTGATAAGCTGCCATGTTTCTGCTCCCCTGCGTCAATTGCTACGTTGTGGATTTTTTAACAAATCCTTATTATAAGGTAGGAGGATTAGGGGAAGCTTTTTTGGTGAGTGCAAGTTCGCATATGTCTTGGTACATACTCCTCTTCGGAGAGACGGATGTGAAGGGGTGGATTCTAATAAATCCACACATTGAGTCATGGGAACATCTTAAGGCATTGTGGATTGGATTGATACTGCTGTAGTTGAAATTTTGTTCTTGATTGTCATGGTCTATAAAAGAGGAGTGGCACGACCAACAAGCTCAATGAGACGAAGAGCAAAAACAACCAGTGGACTACTTGGAGTGGGATTGGAGACTTCAAAGAGACTGATAAATCCGGGAACACTTTCTTCATCAGGAACAGTAAGAACAATTTTAAACTCCATGTTTGGAGGGTTGTGCTGGATATTTCTTCGTTTGTTAAGCATGTATGGCCTCGTCGGATCATAAACAAAGTTAATCAATGGTGAAGCTATAGCAGTCATTGCAGTTGATGTCAGCACCAGCATTGTAAAATATGGTTGTGTTATCATCTGTTTAATTACCAAACATGTAGAGGGACGTAATTAAGTTAGTTCATGCTATGTAATTAACAGACAAAATGCAAAATTAATAATGTGTATACCTTCAAGTCTGTCCAATGTATGAACAAAATGAGCTCCACTTGACCTCTCAAGCTCATAATAAGACTCAAGGGCAAAACTATCTCTAAGAGGCATCTGATAAACACAACGAGAAACTAATAAAGTCGCCAGAAGTTTTGTTAAATAAGCACAGGCTACCATGTAAAATAGTGGCCTCAAACTCTGCCACTTGCCATGTAGAGAAAACACATCTGTATATAATCCAATATACACATAAGAGAATGGCATCAAAATCTCCCATAAAAACGTCTCACTTTTCTCCACTAGTGTTGCGCCTAAAGGTGGACCATCTGGCACGGCTAATCCTAGCCATAATGGTCCATTTGCTATAGCTAGTCCAGTCATATCACATACAAATCCTGCGGCTGCAACTCCCACTAATATAAGCACAACGTATAATTCTTCCACCGGTTTTCCCTTCTGGTGTTGTTTGTACTATCCATAACATCAATTGCCTAACGCCTCCAAAGATGGCAGCATTAACAACTATCAAAGATATTAGATAATATAAAGCAGCCATTGGTCTTCCTTCACCCTGTTTAGCTGCCTCAAACGCGGTCACGCCATTAATCCCAATCATGTCACTGATGACTGCAGTTGATAACGCCATTCGTCCAATATCCGAACTTAAAAGATTAAACTCTCTTATTATTGTATAATTACTGGAAATGCAGTTATAGATAGAGATGAAGCAACTCCCCATATTGAAGAACCGGACTGAAGTTCCTCGGATAAAGTATCCCGGAGACAGAGTGCGACGACTAGAGTTGCCGACAGAGGGATGAGGACTCCATATAATGCAATGTACCATTGCTTTTTACTGGCCTTTTGTATGACGGTAAAATCCGTTTGTACTCCACACAAGAAGACGAAATACATGAACCCTAACACTCCAAAAGTTTTCATTACAAACTCTGAATTATCTGGGAACAGATATGCAGAAAATGCCCTGTTATGGCCCAGGCATGATGGTCCAATAATTAATCCACCCTTCCAGAAAAAAAAACATTAATTAGTGCAATAAACGTTACTTAATTATGCAGAAAAATGTAAGCGTAAGTTTTCATGTTGTTTTAGGGAATATCATTTATAGAACAACAATTTAATTATAAAAAAAAAGTTGTTGTAAACAAAAACAGAGAAAAATCCTCCATGCAGCAAGAAAAAATAGACTTACAATGACCTCGGAGACGATTCGAGGTTGTTTGAGAGGTTTGAGGAGATAATGAACGAGGCGGGTAATTAAAATGACCATAGAGATCTCCAACAATAAAAGTGGAATGGAAAATTGCAGAGGGTCTTGGCCATAAAAAATGCCAGGAGAATGAGTTGCAGGAGGATGGCGACATATGGTTCGATTCGGCTCGAACTCTCTGGGTAAATCGTGGGATACCATTGGACGATATAGCTATGGAGAATGGTTGTAGTTTTCATTGGTTAATTGCTGTAAACATGGAAGATCTAGCCATGGAAACCCTAAGTTAGCATGCAAGAAATGATGACGAGAGGGTGACAAAGTCAAAACAAAGTAAATTTGGGTTGAATGGATTTGCGTTAAAGGGGGTAAATTGCAGTCCGCCTGTTTTAAAATCGTTCACTAATATTTGGCAAAAAAAAAAAAATCGTTCACTAATTACTGTAAAGGAACACTACCAATCACTTTCATTCTCTTTCTTTTGCTAAATAAGTGCATCATCACATTTAACGTTGCATGCAAAATCATAAAGAAATAGTATAAAAATGAGTAATGCTATAAGCTTGAAAAAAAGATTACATAAAAAACTTGTTACGAAATAAAGTGATATGGTCAATATGCTAAGAAATATTTAATAGGTGTTATTATAGCGTTATCTAATTTCAAGTAGCAATAAAATTATGAAATATTTTAATAAGTGTTAATGGAGGGATATGAATTTTCAATTAGCAATTAAAATCATATATCATTTTGTAATTATTTTAGCAATCAATTTTGTACCCTAATATTTTTTAAATAAATTTTACACGGCTAAATCAAATATTATTGTCGCAATAGTGTCAACAATATTTCATTAATAACTAATGTTTACTATACCTTGTGCTGTAGAATCTCGGTAAACGAATAATCTCATCAAAAGAATATATTTTTTCGGTCCTTACTTAATAAAAATAATATATTTTTGATTTTGATAAATAAATGATCTCAATTAATGAATAATATATTTCAATTCAAAATATATTCACGGAGGTTTAACGGAATGCTTGATAGAAATTTTATAAGCAATCAGACAAAAATGCACCAAGTAGATATCAATGTCATCCTTACATACTTGATATTTTATACGAGGTACTAGTTAATATTTGATGTACAGGTTAATTAATTAATAAATACAATTCTATGATTGGACAACCATGATTTAAACACTAAGACCATTTTTGTTTAATGGTATTAAGTAGGGGATATGATTATAGTCTTTTAAATTTTCCAATCCCATGTTTGTTTTGTAAAAAATTAGTGAATGGTTATCCAAGGATTATAATACTTTAAATTATCCTATCCCGTGTTTGTTTTGTTGAAGTAGAGGATAAGATTATAATCCCATCTAATGCTTGGTGGGAGGAGGTATTGTTTTATCCCCTGCTACAAGTCATTTTTTAAAAGATTATAATCCGCTTATTGTTATCCCATATGAAACAAATATAAGATTGAAAATTTAAAGGACTATATTCCAATCTCAAGTACTATCCCACAAAACAAACATATGATAAAGTTTTAAAGGATTATATTCCAATCCTACACTTAATCCTTTCAAACAAACTTAGGATATGATTATTTAATCCATAGGACTAATTTTGATGGGATTAGTTATCCCCGTATTATTATCCCAGGATTATAATCCCATGAAACAAATAAGGCCTAAATTTCAGTTTTCTGCGCTTCCAGAAAGAAAAGAAAAATAAAGACTCAATTTTATGTTGGGTCTGTACAAAATTTTAAAATATCCACGTGAAAGTTATGGAACATGGGACGTAAATATGTGATGTATATATAGGTTGTTGGAATTTTTCGACTTGTCTCCGCTCAAGCTCTTATTCTCTATGTATAATTTGAGTTGACAATTAACCGATAAAAATCGATTAAAACATTTCATTTGATTAACTGTAATGGTAATTAGGGATGGCAGTTTTACCCGACCCGACGGATACCCGACCCGTTCCGACCCGATTGGGTCTACCCGAACCCGATTTTTTGGATCTGGATTTGGATCTGGATCTTATATATAGACCCGAAAATGTTTGGATCTGGATCTGGATCTTAGGTGTTCCGAACTGAGACCCGACCCGAAACCCGATTCAGACCCGATCCAAATCCGAGACCCGATAAAAACCCGATATAATATATATATATATGAAGTATTTATATATATACATATTATATATATAACATATTATATTTATATTGTATATTATTTATATATAACATACAATATATATGTATATATATTGAAATATTTTGAATTATTAAATATGTATATTAACATTTTACTTAATTTTATATATGCGATACATAATTTACATTCATGTTATCGATATTGTGTTTTTCTTAAATATTGCTCATTAAATAATCAAAACGAGTGATTGTAAACAATTAAATTAGGAATGTTTCACTCGTTTATTGTGCTAAATAAAACATGTAAAGCCCTTTTACATTCCTAAATTTTAAAAAAAATCAATATTCATGTTTTGATAGGAAGATAATTTTTTATTTTTATTTAATTTTTTATTTTTTAAGTATCCGAATTAAATCCGAACCCGAACCGAAACCCGAAAAAACCCAATGGATCGGATCTAGATCTTCATTTTAGATATCTGAACCCGAACCCGAACCCAACCCGAATATAATGGATCGGATCTGGATCTTCAGAAACCCGATTCGATCCGACCCGTTGCCATCCCTAATGGTAATTGGCATTTTGTTATCGAGCGTGTCCAGATGACATGCATATATATCTTGGTCACAATTTTTTGGTCTAGTTTGTTTCCATATATCTCAGTTACGTAAATTAAAATTATTGGGATTTGAAATAAATAACTGTGTTTGGATGTTATATTTCAAATCGAATAATGGAACAATAAGTTTTCAGGTTTCTATATTTACTACAAAATATTGGAAGAGAGTTATTAAGTTTCGTCATGATCATCACAAATTATATAACTATTTCATATAAAAACATTAAATACTTACCAAAATTAACAAACTAACTGGTAGTTGCATCGTAATAAATCAAACATAAGTATTCTAATTATCTTGGAAGTTATAGTTGTAACCTAGTTATAGGGAAGTTTAAGTTTCTTATGTATCTATAAAATTGACAAAACAAATGAGGTGTTAATATTTCAACAAATTAGTGTCCGTTTTTACATTGACATGCATGTTGGGGCAGTTTTTTGTCGCTAATTAAGTCTCTTTTCTTTTCTTAATTTTTTTGTTATGGTGAATATTTAAACTATTGTTGAACATGTCTTAAAATAAAAAGACTAAATTATATTAACAATCCTAAATTTAGTTGACTTGTAATTATTATGTAATCTTTAATTGTATTGTTTGAGTTGTAAAAAAGATTAGAGGACTAGACTGAGATATTTTTCAGTGAACAACCAACAAGTTAAGGAATAAATCTCTGAAAAAAGATCATGCTTGATCATGCCTCAGAATGAAGATGTTAGGAGAAAAGACAAACATATTAGAAATTCAATTCAACCAATACGGAATACACACACAATAATAAATTTGACGTGAAAAACCCACGTTCAAATTTATATTATTAATCAAAATAATTATCAATAATACATCAATACATAACACCCAAATGGTGTCCCAAACTGATACTTGAGTCAACCAATGCTCAAACATCTCCCACACGAAACTTAAATCAACTATATCTCTCAAGCATACCTATCAAACACAAAATAACTATGTCTATCTAGCTTTCAAAAACTTAGTCAACAAGATATACATAATCTGATTATAGTAATAATTATCTACCAATACAATTATGATTCAATCACATTATGATGATAACTGTCTACACATATAATTATTATCCAATCCAATTATATATTGTATCATCAAGTCCAACCAATCATCTTGATTTGAAACCCAACAATCCTCCCCTTTAATCCAATACTCCAGAGTAGATTGAACGGTATCCATCAAAACATCAACGCCCATTCGCCGATGCCTCCCCGCGAACAGAATCAATTCATCTCGTTCTTCCAACTTTTGAGAATCACTAAAACCCGTATAATGAACTTCATACTACCGTTCTTCGTCATATCGGTATATCCATCCACAAAATCATGTGTTTCAACCACGAGTGCCTCCTTTCACCATTGAGTCACCTGACCTCTGTTTTCACAATATTTCGGTCTCCTAAAGAATATCACGAGCATCATCCAAATTTTTCACCTGGTTGATGAAGTCATTGAAACATTTGCGATACTCTCTTCCAACTTATTCCATCTCGAGTCAGAACAAATTGATCCACGGTGCAAGTCAACCGTCATACCGCACGTAACTTTGCATTTTCCCACGTTAGTAGACTTCAAATCCATCATCATACTCCACCATACAAATTGAACCTCGAACTATACTCCAACCCAATTCATCACAAACCCGAAACTTGACTCTTGACACCACTTGTTATGAGGAAACAAACACACATATTTGAGATTCAATTCTACCAATACAGACTACACACACAATAATATATTTGACATGAAAAACCCAAGTCCCAACTTGTATTATTAATCAGATCAATTATCAATAATACATGTTAGGTCCGTAATTAACTATAGGGATGGTGAATATAGTTTATGCAATCAATTCGACAAAGTTTCAACAGAATCAACATTTTTTATATTAATAGATTGTAACGCCCTCCAGACCCGGGGTATATGTCTGGGGGTTACTAGCTAATCACCAAACCTGTACAATCTGATTAACAATTAATAAAGAAATGAAATTAAACCCCTTTAACACTAACCAGGATCTTTTTAGGTTGAAGTATGAAAACAAGAACCACTAACTACTTTTATTACAAACCAACATTCAAAGTCTCACAAACTCTCTTTATTACAAACCATTGTCTAATTCATTTTAAACTAAGTTCAACTTTTATTCAAACACACACACTATCTATCAACACTCCACCTGCTCGGGCAACTCAAAGCTTTCTTCCTGGATTGGGATCAACACCTTGGGTATGAGAGGATCCCGAGGCTTGACCCGCTTCTTTACCACTCGAGTCCTGATTGGTTTCATATTCCTTTTTAACTGAAAACAATAAGGTGAATAACAACAAAAGGGGTGAGCCAAAAATTGCTCAACAAGTCCACAAAATATAAACAGTGTTAAAGCATTTTAAATGAATTCGTCATCCCAGGTATATCTGCAAAGATATAACCTCACGAGAATTGAAAGAAGGCCATTATTGGCGAGTACAAATGAACTGAACTGGACACAAGTTCGCATCTATATTCTGCTGATCAGTCAGAATATAATGCAGATCCATATCTCAATATATATATCCAGTCGGGTACCCAGGCACTACGGCCCACGTCGAGGCACCAGTCATCCCGGTCCTCAGGATTAAGACACACTCAATCCCAAAAATATCATTATCCAGTCCATCGCTTAGCAACCGGAACAATCGGTATGCTTTGATATATCCCAAATACCATAATATATCAATCTCAATGCATTATCAATGGAATATGAATTAAGAATTCAAAGAAACGGAGAAATCAAGAATCGAAATGAAATATGAACAAAGGAATAACAAGTGTATATTAGTGATCAAGAACAATAATCAAGAGAATGCAAATGTGATAAACATTTGAATCAGTATCACTATTCCGAAAGTAGAATAGGGGTAAAACTTGCCTTCTGCGCGACTCACTACAATTGAATCACTTCTGTCTATCACCTTGGACTATTACCGACTCAACTTGCCTGGCTGGCTTAGCTTTTGTTGGCAAAACAGACTGGTTAAGTCACGTCGTACTTCATTTGAATCGATTTCAAACCGTTCCTAACATCTACCCATGCGCTTATGACTGACTCATGTATTACATATAAGCAAGTAAGACTCAATTAACCACGTAATACACATAAGCACATAATCATTTTTATGGTTAAAATAATTTTTAAAACCAAAAATCGACTCGCTGATCGCTCAACTGATCGTTATCTGACTCGTTTCCCATTTTTCCGGAATTTTTTTCGGACTCGTCTCGGCACGTAACTCGACTGATATTTAAACAAGTCACAAAATCAACTAATGTTTAGAAGAAATTAAGCTTTGATATTATTTTTAATGAAAATGATTCATTTTTCTGACTTAACAAGCTTCCGTTTCACGCAAAACGGACTAACGGTTGAATTATTATCAATTAAATACTGATAATTTCATTTATTAATCATTATAATTAATTATTACTAATTTTTAAATCTCAAAAATAATTTTTAAATCATTATTTAAGAAAAATCAGAATTAAAAATAATTTTTCTATAATTTTTGGAATTAAAATGAATTTATTATGATTTATTGAAAATTATTTGATTAATTATCAAAATAATTAATCATTTTTAAAATAATTAATAAATAATAAATAATTAAGAAAATCATTAAATCTGATTTTTAGAAAATATTTCAGAATTATTTATAATATAAATCAATTAATTAAATAATTAATTAATCAATTTATAAAATGAATAAATCTGATTTTTAAAATTAATAAAAATTAAAATTAAAATTAAAATCCAAAAACAGATGTCAGAAATCCATTTCTGACAAATTCAGATCAAACCCGGGTTGCAAATCGGGTTGCAACTGGGTCACCAAGAATTTTCCGGGTCGGGGATGAACTCACCAGAAAATCCCTAGATTCCGGTGGGTTTCCCGGACTCCGGCGTCCCAATTCCTGGCCAAACGGACACCGTTTGGTTCCGTTTTTGATCCCAAAACATCTCAGATTACTTCCCCAATCTGTTTCAGGCCATAATCGACCAAAAAATCATCCCTGCAACAATTTCTCCGATCAAAACCATCAAGAACTCCGGCCAAAAATCCATCTTTCGATTCTGTAAACCAAACTTAACGTTCTATAGTGCAAATTAAAGCTAAGAACATATACAATCAAAGCCCTATCATTACAAGAATCAAATATTCACAGAAATCATCGAGTTGTGTTTTGAAAATTCGACATAAACCCTAGAAATCGTACTTTGCTATCTAGGTATCGTTTCATCAATTAAACACCATGAATCAACTGTAAATCACATAACCAAGCTATTTCAATCATGAAAACATGAAAATAACCCTGAAATCAAAAAATCCTAATTCGAACATAAACCCTAAAATCGAAAATCAAAAACGATGCAATAAAACGTGAAATTGATGCAAGAAACAGAAAGAACAGATCAAAACCTTCAATTTGGATACTCGAATCACTTGTTTTGGTGCTGTAATTAGATCAAAATCACGACTTGAATTCCTGACCCGAACCTGTTCTTCCCGACCCGATTTTAGAGAATTTTCTGATTTTTAATTGTTAATTATGATTAATTAAATAAAAATTAGGCTATTTATAGTAGTAAAAATAATACTCCTAATTAAAATTAAGGCCCTAATTTTACACTTTTTAAAATTAATAGGCCCCTAATTTTATAATTTTTGAGTATTAAAATTTAATTTATAAATATTTTATATATATAATATATATGTCAAAAATTCCCAAAAATTGTGAATAATGCAAAAATGCGAAGAAATAATATAAATGAAAGTCCTATAATTTTATAAAAATAAAAATGTGATTTTTTTGGGGTTTTTGACACCCAATGGGCCCGAAAAGGTCATTTTTCGCAAAACGAGAAAATTTATAAAATATCTAGATGTTCAGAATAATGCGATTGTAAAAGCCATTTGATGAAAAATGAGGCCCATTATTTTATTTGAAATACTGGCTTTAAAATCATTATTTAGGTCGTAAAACGTTTGAAATAAAACCTATGAATGCATAATAAAATATCTGAAAAAAAATACCTTAAAATACAGAAATGACATGGAATACAAGTAACACATAACAGTTAGGGTTTATCAGATAATCACACATAAATGATATAGTACTACACATATTTTATTATAATTATGATATAAAATAAACGTAAATTTCCCAGTCGTTACATCCTTCCCCCCTTAAAAGGATTCTGTCCTCAGAATCTTCTATGAAAAGAAATGAGGGTATTTCTCTAACATTTCACTTTCAAGTTCCCAGGTTGATTCTTCAACCATAGGATTTCTCCACAACACTCGCACTAAATATACAGACTTATTTCTCAACACTTTCTCTCGAAGATCTAAAATTCTTACCGGCTGTTTTACAAAAGACAAATCAGGTTGGATTTCTATCGGCTCATACTCTATTACATGCCTAGAGTCAGGATTATATCTCTTAAGTATGGACACGTGAAACACATTGTGAATATGCTGCATATGAGGCGGTAAAGCTAATTCATATGCAAATTTTCCCACTTTCTTCAAAATTTCAAACGGTCCAACGTATCGTGGTTTCAATTTACCCTTATTGCCAAATCTGGTCAATCATTTCCATGGTGATATTTTGAGTAGTACATTTTCTCCTTCTTGATAGTCCATATCCTTCCTAGCTTGATCTGCATATTTGTGTTTCCTGTTTTGCGCTGCATCGAGTCATTTTCGAATGAGTTCAATCTTTTCTTTCGTCTGTTGAATTAATTCTGGACCCAAAATTTTGCGTTCTCCAACTTCATCCCAATGTACCAGTGATCTGCATTTCCTCCCGTATAATGCTTCGTACGGTGGCATTCCAATGCTGGCGTGATAGTTGTTATTATAAGAAAATTCCACCAGAGGTAGATGTTCATCCCAGCTGCCTTCAAAATCGATCGCGCAAACTCGTAACATGTCTTCAATCGTTTGGATAGTTCTTTCACTTTGCCCATCAGTTTGCGGATGATAAGCGGTACTCATGTTCAATTTAGTTCCAAGGCATTCTTGAAATTGTCTCCAAAATCTTGAGTTGAAACGAGGATCTCGATCGGACATGATAGATATTGGAACTCCATGTCGCATTACAATCTCTTTGAGATACAAGTGCACTAGTTTGTCGAGTGAAAATCTTTCGTTGATTGGTAGAAAATGTGCTGACTTGGTGAGTCTGTCAATGATTACCCATATCGCATAATGATTTGCCTTTGTCCTTGGTAGTCCTACTACAAAATCCATCGCTAAATGTTCCCATTTCCATTCTGGAATGTCTAACAGTTGTAATAATCCGCTCGGACGTTGATGTTCCGCTTTAACTCGCCGGCATGTGTAGCATTTACTCACCCATTCAGCTATTTCCTTCTTCATATTCGGCCATCAAAAGTTCTCCTTTAGATCGCGATACATTTTTGTGCTTCCTGGATGAATGGAATACTTTGAATTGTGCGCATCTCACATTATTACTTCTTTTAATTCTGCCACGTTAGGGATCCAGATTCTCGACGCAAAGCGTAAAATTCCTTCATTATCTTTATGAGTTGTGATCTCTTCTCCCGTCAGGTCGTCATCTTGACTCATCACTTCATCTAGACAGCGACGAATCTTCTCTAACAATTCCGGTTGGAAAGTCATAGTGTAGATAGTTTCTGCAGATTCATGGGAAATACGAATCTCGATTTCCAATTTGTCGAATTCCTTGGTTAATTCTTCGCATGACGTTAACCGATTCAATCTTTCTTTCCTGTTTAGCGCATCTGCTACAACATTTGCTTTTCCTGGATGATAACTGATCGTGACATCGTAATCCTTTATCAATTCCAGCCATCGATGTTGTCGCATGTTCAGCTCCTTTTGCGTAAAGATATACTTCAGACTTTTATGATCTGTGTAGATTTCACATTTTTCACCGTAGAGATAATGTCTCCAAAGCTTCAATGCAAATACGATCGCTGCCAATTCCAGATCATGAGTAGGATATTTTTGTTCATGAGGTTTAAGTTATCTCGAAGCATATGCGATGACGGTACCGTTCTGCATCAATACACATCCTAGCCCGCGATACGAGGCATCGCTGAAAATAACGAAATTTCCTAGCTCGTCTGGCAATACAAGTACCGGTGCGGTTACTAACCGATTTTTCAACTCTTGAAAACTTTCTTCACACTTATCATTCCATTCAAACTTTTCACTTTTTCAAGTCAACTTGGTCAGCGGCGTTGCTATCTTCGCAAAGTCTTTGACAAACCTTCGATAATATCCTGCCAATCCCAAGAAACTTCGAACTTCTGTCGGCGTTTTTGGTCTTTCCCAATTTAACACAGCTTCAATCTTCGCTCGATCGACTTGGACGCCTTCTCTACTGATGATATGCCCTAGAAATTGTACTTCTCTTAACCAGAATTCACATTTCGAAAATTTTGCGTATAGTTGTTCTTTCCTCAGAATTTCCAAAGCTATCCTCAAGTGTTCCGCATGCTCTTCTTCCGTCTTGGAATAAATCAAGATGTCATCAATGAATACAATCACGAATTTATCCAAATATTTCTTGAATACTCTGTTCATTAGATCCATGAATGCTGCTGGCGCGTTTGTCAAACTGAATGCCATTACCAAAAACTCGTAATGCCCATATCTTGTACGAAACGCAGTCTTTCGAATATCTTCAGCTTTAATCTTCAATTGATGATAGCCTGATCACAAATCTATCTTTGAAAACCATGCTGCTCCTTTTAGCTGATCGAACAAATCGTCGATTCTCGGTAAGAGATACTTGTTCTTGATAGTGAGTTTATTCAATTCTCTATAGTCGATGCATAATCGCATGCTGCCGTCCTTCTTCTTCACAAATAACATCGGTGCACCCTATGGGCATACACTAGGTCGTATGATGCCTCGATCTAGAAGATCTTACAGTTGCGTTGATAATTCCTTCATTTCGACTGGAGCCATTCGATATGGAGCTTTCGAAACTGGTTCTGTGCCTGGTCCTAGATCAATCGTGAACTCAATTTCTCGATCTGGCGGTAATCCTGGAAGCTCATCTGAAAAAGATGTCTGGAAACTCGCATACAACTGGAATGTCTTCCATTCTAGGACTTCCTCTTTCAGTATCTAACACGTAAGCTATGTACGCCTCACATCCTTGTCGAAGCAATCGTTTAGTCTGTATCACAGTGAGAAATTTATTCCGCTGTTTTTTGCCTTTAAATATTACCGTTGCATTTTTCCGCAGTTCGTAATTTGACTCTCTTATTCGCGTAATCTATCTGAGCGTTATGACAAGCTAACCACTCCATTCCCAAAATGACATTGAATTCTCATAGCTTAAAAGGAATTAAATCTACCGAAAAATGATGTCCGGCTATTTCTATATCACACGCAGGATATACTCGATCTACTGGAACTTGGTCGTCATTCGCTAATTTTATAATTAACGTCTCGCCTAACCATTCGATTCCACAATGTAACTTATCAAAGAATTCTTCAGAAATAAATGAACGAGTAGCTCCAGAATCAATTAATAATTTTGAACTTATGGAATTCACCAAAAGCGTACCTGCAATAACACTCGGACTCTGCACTGCTTCTTTCATGGTCATGTTAAAAGTTCTTATTTTGGGTTGATTAGGCGGCGGCGGAGGTAATGCTAACACTCTCGGAACACTGGCTGCCATAGCTGGTCCTTTGCAATTTCTGGCGATATGCCCTTTCTTTCCACACTGGAAACAAGTCATTTCCGCTGTTCTACCTGTTGGACATTCGTTAGAATAATACCCTTTCTGCTTGCACCGATAACACGTTACATCCCTTTTGATACATACACCAGTATACTTTCGATTACATGTATTGCAGTACGGCACTGAAACTTTGACCATTCCCTGCTGACTGGAGGTTTGGAAACGATTACCTGCCTTCTGTGGACCTTGTCCTATCCTTTTAAAATTCAAATTTGCCCGGGCTTAAAATCCCGGCTTTCTGCTGGAGCGATCTTGGAAACTTCCCTGTCCCTTGTCTTGATGAGATCTTTCATTTTCCCCTTCTATAATCAAAGCTTTCTGAACTACGGCGGTATACGTCGTCAATTCGAAAACTGCAACTTGGCCACGAATCCATGGTCGTAACCCTTCTTGAAACCTTTGAACTAGCTTCTCTTCAGTGTCAACCTGTTCTAGAACAAACCTAGCCAACTCAATAAATTTAGCTTCATACTCTGCCACAGACATATTTGCCTGCTTCAGTTCTAGAAACTTAATCTGCATTTGGTTCTTCACATAACGAGGAAAATGCTTTTCTAAAAATAACTCTTTAAACCTATCCCACGCAATAACATCTTCACCCTCTAAAGCCCTTTTAGATTCCCACCAATAATTCACCTCTCCTTTCAACAAGTAACTAGCAAAATCAGTCTTCTGGTCCTCACCTATCTTCACTAGTGCGAACGCTTTCTCTATTTCTTTTAACCAGGTGGTAGCTTTAATAGGATCAGTAGACCCTTCAAATTCTGGAGGTTTAACTGACTGAAACTGCTTAAAAGTAACAACAGGTAAGGTTGGTGGTAGTTGAGGCTCAGGACAAGGTGGCTGTTGTAACATTTATTATTGTATCTGCTGTTGCTGATGCTGCATCTGCTGTTGCATCATTACCATCTGTTGTTGCATCAGATGGAACATTTGGTTCATGGTCTCGTTAGTTTGGTCTTCAGAATTGCTGTTAGAGGTCTCAGCCCTAGTCTTTCTCTTTGGTGCCATCTTCTTCTGATAATAAAACAGGTGATATTTATTTAACAATTTAATAAACAATTAACAATATGTAAGGAAAATAATTTATCATGTATTAATAACATGGTTTATTTAAAGAAAACAGTTGCTAAATGTAAAGACTAGAAATGTAAACAGGTAAATAAAATAATTGTTCTCTCTTTTTTTTAATTTTTTTTTCAACAGGAATTATAATATGGAAAACTATAAAGTGAAAGTAAATGCTGTAAAACTGTAAAGGCTGAAATTTAAATAAAAGAAATTGAAAAAGTTCATCATATATATATGTGACACCAGCTTCAGGTGTAAATGCTTGAAACAAAAAGTCTCGGGCTACTGGTCATCACTACGGCTATAAGTCACACTATCGCTACAAGTTAAAATAATACTACAAGTTAAACTACTGATACACGCATACACACTACTCACTAGGTTATACTATGCTGCCTATATATATATATATGTATTCTGGAGTCACTGTCTCAAACCATCTCAGAACCCAGGCGGAATACGCCTAAGCTCCTCTCTAAGTGCCTGGACCAAAGTCTGTGCCAAGCGGAAAACCCTGTAGAACTCTGCAAAAGAAGGAGGTCCATCTTGAGTCAAATCATCCAGATCCCAAGTAGCACTCATCAACACTGACTGTAATCGCCGTCTCATATAATAATCCGGCTGTAGGGCCGCTAACGGTCCTCTGTCCCTCTGATCAAACAGATGCATAATCTCCCAACACTGTGCCCACCAATACTCCATATCATCCCTCATAACTCTATACTCATGGTATGGTACCATATGCGGCTGAGCAACCTGACCTATTGACTCATGAGAAGGAACCCTCAGGATACCTGCACCCTGCTGTGGTAAATCAAACTGTAGATCCACATCATGCTCTCCCATCCCCTCGACTGGAATCATCTGAACTATGTCCGGCTCTGGGGCATGCATTGGTATAGGAGGTAACAATGGTGGTGGTAACTCCTGCTAAATACCTTGTATAAACTGGTGCTCAACTGGTACATGAACCATCGGCTCAAAGAACTCAAAAGGATCAAACATCTCTATGGGGTCATGAACTATCCCCTGAACTGGTGGTACCGGCTCCTGTGGCAATGATGGTGGAGGTGGTAGAGGAGGAAACATATACTCAGATACTGGAGGTATAACTGGTGCTGCTGGCCCAGTGACTGTCCTCTCGGAAGATGCAGAATAACCAGAAGATGCCATCTGATAATGTACCAAAGAAAAGAAAAAGTCACTAACAATCCTAAGATTTTTACTTCCCTATTCTAATCTGACCTAAATCCTAACACTATTCATCCTAATTTGACTATCTTTATCTTATGTGATCTCCCTATCTTATCTTAATCCTAATGTTCTTGTTTTCAGGGACCAAACCTACAGCTCTGATACCAAATTTGTAACGCCCTCCAGACCCGGGGTATAAGTCTGGGGGTTACTAGCTAATCACCAAACCTGTACAATCTGATTAACAATTAATAAAGAAATGAAATTAAACCCCTTTAACACTAACCAGGATCTTTTTAGGTTGAAGTATGAAAACAAGAACCACTAACTACTTTTATTACAAACCAACATTCAAAGTCTCACAAACTCTCTTTATTACAAACCATTGTCTAATTTATTTTAATCTAAGTTCAACTTTTATTCAAACACACACACTATCTATCAACACTCCACCTGCTCGGGCAACTCAAAGCTTTCTTCCTGAATTGGGATCAACATCTTGGGTATGAGAGGATCCCGAGGCTTGACCCGCTTCTTTACCACTGGAGTCCTGATTGGTTTCATATTCCTTCTTAACTGAAAATAATAAGGTGAATAACAACAAAAGGGGTGAGCCAAAAATTGCTCAACAAATCCACAAAATATAAATAGTGTTAAAGCATTTTAAATGAATTCGTCATCCCAGGTATATCTGCAGAGATATAACCTCACGAGAATTGAAAGAAGGCCATTATTGGCGAGTACAAATGAACTAAACTGGACACAAGTTCGCATCTATATTCTGCTGATCAGTCAGAATATAATGCAGATCCATATCTCAATATATAGATCCAGTCGGGTACCCAGGCACTACGGCCCACGTCGAGGCACCAGTCATCCTGATCCTCAGGATTAAGACATACTCAATCCCAAAAATATCATTATCCAGTCCATCGCTTAGCAACCGAAATAATCGGTATGCTTTGATATATTCCAAATACCAGAATATATCAATCTCAATGCATTATCAATGGAATATAAATTAAGAATTCAAAGAAACCGAGAAATCAAGAATCGAAATGAAATATGAACAAAGGAATAACAAGTGTATATCAGTGATCAAAAAAAATAATCAAGAGAATGCAAATGTGATAAGCATTTGAATCAGTATCACTATTCTGAAAGTAGAATAGGGGAAAAACTTGCCTTCTGCGTGACTCACTGCAATTGAATCACTTCTGTCTATCACCTTGGACTATTACCGACTCAACTTGCCTGGCTGGCTTAGCTTCTGTTGGCAAAGCAGACTTGTTAAGTCACGTCGTACTACATTTGAATCGATTTCAAACCGTTCCTAACATCTACCCATGCGCTTATGATTGACTCATGTATTACATATAAGCAAGTAAGACTTAATTAACCACGTAATACACATAAGCACATAAGCACATAATCATTTTTATGGTTAAAATAATTTTTAAAACCAAAAATTGACTCGCTGATCGCTCAACTGATCGTTATCTGACTCGTTTCCCATTTTTCCGGAATTTTTTTCGGACTCGTCTCGGCACGTAACTCGACTGATAATCAAAAAAGTCACAAAATCAACTAATGTTTAGAAGAAATTAAGCTTTTATATTATTTTTAATGAAAAGGATTCATTTTTCTGAGTTAACAGGCTTTCGTTTCACGCAAAACGGACTAACGGTTGAATTATTATCAATTAAATACTGATAATTCCATTTATTAATCATTATAATTAATTATTACTAATTTTTAAATCTCAAAAATAATTTTTAAATCATTATTTAAGAAAAATCAGAATTAAAAATAAATTTTCTATAATTTTGGAATTAAAATGAATTTATTATAATTTATTGAAAATTATTTGATTAGTTATCAAAATAATTAATCATTTTCTAAATAATTAATAAATAATAAATAAATAATAAATAATTAAGAAAATAATTAAATCCGATTTTTAGAAAATATTTCAGAATTATTTATAATATAAATCAATTAATTAAATAATTAATTAATCAATTTATAAAATGAATAAATCTGATTTTTAAAATTAATAAAAATTAAAATTAAAATTAAAATTAAAATTAAAATCCAAAAACAGATGTCATAAATCCATTTCTGACAAAATCAGATCAAACCCGGGTTGCAAATCGGGTTGCAACCGGGTCACCAAGAATTTTCCGGGTCGGGGATGAACTCACCGGAAAATCTCCAGATTCCGGTGGGTTTCCCGGACTCCGGCGTCCCAATTCCTGGCTAAACGGACACCATTTGGTTCCGTTTTTGATCCCAAAACATCCCAAATTACTTCCCCAATCTGTTTCAGGCCAAAATCGACCAGAAACATCCCTGCAACAATTTCTCCGATCAAAACCATCAAGAACTCCGGCCAAAAATCCATCTTTCAATTCTGTAAACTAAACTTAACGTTCTATAGTGCAAATTAAAGTTAAGAACATATACAATCAAAGCCTTATCATTACAAGAATCAAATATTCACAGAAATCATCGAGTTATGTTTTGAAAATTCGACATAAACCCTAGAAATCGTACTTTGCTATCTAGGTATCGTTTCATCAATTAAACACCATGAATCAACTGTAAATCACATAACCAAGCTATTTCAATCATCAAAACATCAAAATAACCCTGGAATCAAAAAACCCTAATTCGAACATAAACCCTAGAAATCGAAAATAAAAAACGATGCAATAAAACGTGAAATTGATGCAAGAAACAGAAAGAACAGATCAAAACCTTCAATTTGGATACTCGAATCACTTGTTTTGGTGCTGTAATCAGATCAAAATCACGACTTGAATTCCTGACCCGAACCTGTTCTTCCCGACACGATTTCAGAGAATTTTCTGATTTTTAATTGTTAATTATGATTAATTAAATAAAAATTAGGCTATTTATAGTAGTAAAAATAATACTCCTAATTAAAATTAAGGCCCTAATTCTATACTTTTTAAAATTAATAGGCCCCTAATTTTATAATTTTTGAGTATTAAAATTTAATTTATAAATATTTTATATATACAATATATATGCCAAAAATTCCCAAAAATTGTGAATAATGCAAAAATGCAAAGAAATAATATAAATTAAAGTCCTATAATTTTATAAAAATAAAAATGTGATTTTTGTGGGGTTTTTGACACCCAATGGGGCCCGGAAAAGTCATTTTTCGCAAAACGAGAAAATTTATAAAATATCTAGATGTTCAGAATAATGCGATTGTAAAAGCCATTTGATGAAAAATATGGCCCATTATTTTATTTGAAATACTGGCTTTAAAATCATTATTTTGGTCGTAAAACGTTTGAAATAAAACATATGAATGCATAATAAAATATCTGAAAAAAAATACCTTAAAATACAGAAATGACATGGAATACACGTAACACATAACAGTTAGGGTTTATCAGATAATCACACATAAATGACATAGTAATACACATATTTTATTATAATTATGATATAAAATAAACGTAAATTTCCCAGTCATTACAAACATACTCTCTCAAAAGGATGAACAAATATTCTTGAGAGTTGCTACGTTTTGGTAATGATATAATAATGTTCACAATGCTTATAGCATGAACCTAATTTGTGCTTTATATAAAGCACAGTTACACAACTGATAAGGAATCCTATTATATTACAATAAGGAAACCTATCCAAGCATGATTGCTTTTGAGATAAAGTCCTTCACCGCCTTAAATTCATGCTTTCCTTTTCCTTTTCGAATATCTACTAAAGTGACAAATCTGATGACATCATTTGCTGATCATCAAGTATTGATATAAGTACTGATGACGTCACTCTTCAGTAAATACTAATATAACTCTTGATATGAACTTCTGATAGTTTATGTCCATATATCATCAAATATATCTAACAATCTCCCCCAACTTGTGTATTATGGAAATATGTACAAGTTCCAATTGATAATGTCAAAACTATCTAAATGCAATAATCAAGTAAACATATTCATTCTTACTTCAGTGAATATCAGACTTTACTCTTCATTCTGAACTCTAACACAGTTTGGAAAATTTTTAAGAAACTTCCTTAGAAGATTTTTTTCCATTACATCCAAATACCATTGCATCCTCTGTTTATGTTCTTTCAGTTCATCTGTTGATTCATCATTTTGATAGATGGCAGCCCTGAAATTATGTAACTTTAAATTTTCAAGAGATAGATCATTCAGCTTCAGAAATACAATTTTCTTTCCATCAGGATTAAAGGTTAAAACTTGTTGTGCAAGACATGCCTATACTAAAAAAGACTAAGTCAAATTGACATCACTAAGTAAGTTGTATGATAATATAAGTTTGTATTTTGTATTGTAACACTTAAATATGTAAAAATGTAAATAGATTAGACTATAGTATTTTTCTGTAAACAGTATCAAGCCTAAGAATAAGTCAGGAAGAAGAACATGAAGATCATGCCTCAGAGAAAGTGTGAAGAAGCTTGGAGTTGAATACATCTGTTTTGGAAAAAACATTCTAAGTCAAGAAATCTACAAGTCATAGATTAAGTGTTATAGAGAAGTCATTCGAGAACTCCAGAATGGCTTATCGAGAAGTCAAGGAAAGCTTATAGATAAGTATCAAAGATATCGACAAGCCAAATTGAAGACATGAAGATTGAAGATATCAATAATTTCTCCACTAGAGAACTCTGAGATATCGATAAGTCAAAATATCACTAGAGAACTGAGAGATATCGACAAGTCAAAATATCACTAGAGTTCTCTGAGATATCGACAAGTCATTTCTTCACTAGAGAACTCAGAGATATCGACAAGTCAAAATATCACTAGAGAACTCAGAGATATCGAAAAGTCAAAATATCACTAGAATTCTCTGAGATGTCGACAAGTCATTTGTCACTAGAGAACTTAAAGATATCGATAAGCCAAAATAAAGACATGAAGATTAGAGATCTCGATAAGTCAAATTCTCTTATAGAGAACTCAGAGACCTCGATAAGTCAAACCACTATAGAGTAATTAGAGATCTCGATAAGTCATTATACTTATCGAGATGTCGAGTTCTCTATATGACTAACTAGAGATCTCGATGTATAGCTCAAGTACAAAATACAGAATAGTTTAATATCCAAGATTATCAATCAACAAACAAATCAATCACTGAGTTGAAAAGTCTACAAAAGCAGCTTGAAGAGTACAAGATCAAAGGCCAAGATTAACTGACAAAGTAAAGTCACAGACATGCACGAATTACAAAACACTAGCTTGATTTTAATATAAAATTAAGTGAGTTTTGAAAGATAAATGTGTTCATGTGCATGTTTTAATTATTCTGTTAAAGCATATTATCTCTACAATATAGATTACTTTGTTCACCATTCTTAAAAGTTCAAAAAACCATTAAATTATTTAAAACAGATTCACCCCCTGTGTTATATTCATTACCCAACAAGTGGTATCAGGGCAAAATCTGAAAGCAAACAAATTAAAGATCTTGGAAGAATGAATACACAGAAGCACAACACTATCAAAATTCCCACCTTTGATAGATCTAACTATACACTATAGAAAAAGAAAATGTTGTTGTTCATCAGGATGGCCAATCTATTATATATTCAGATCCTCAAGAATGGGCCTTTCAGTCCCATGGTAAGAGTTGAGATATCTACAGATGGGGACATGGTCATTCCAGCACATTATGTTCCTAAAGATCCTTCATAATATGCTGAACCTGAAAAAGATAAGGTCTCTCTGCACAGTGGCTTGCAGCTGATCTTGATTGAGTCACTTGACAATGTAATGTACAATAACATTGTCAACTGTGACACAGCCAAACAAATATGGGAGAAAATAGAGATTTTATGTGAAGGAACAGAGGAGGTTAGGTCAAACCAAAGGAGGATTCTTATGTCTCATTATGAGGGGTTTATGGCTAAACCAAAAGAAGGAATCACTGAAGTTTTTGAAATGTTCAATAAATTGATAAATGACTTGCAGCTACATGATAAATATTATGAGGATGAGGAAGTTAACCTAAAGTTTCTGCTAGCTCTTCTGGATCATCTTGAACAGAAAATATCAGCTATTAGAGGAGGAAGAGATTTGAGCAGAATAACTTTGGAAGTTCTATATGGAATCTTGAAAACCTATGAACTTGAAATGATGCAAAGAAAGTCATTGAAAGCACACCATGGTCATGTTGTTCATGCTTCAAGTGCTTTAGTTGTGAATGACAGAGAATAAAGTAAAGATGAGCAAGATGATCAAGTTTCAGTTGTTCAAGCTATGGAACAAAAGAACAAAGGACCCCAGAAGCAAGTTGTGTTGGAGCTGGAGGAAGATTAATATTATACCTTGGATGAGCTAGATGAAATGTACCAATCCATGGCTTAATTGGCTAGAAAATTCTCTAACATTAGAGTCAAGAAGCCAAGGTTTTTCAAAGGCAAGAGACAATCTTCCAACAGCAACAATTGGAAACCAAAAACTCAGTACAATTCAGTTAACAAAAGTGGCTACAAAACAGAATATATGGACAAATCAAAGATAAGGTGCTTCAACTGTGATGAGTTGGGTCACTTTCCTACTGAATGCAGAAAGCCTAAAAAGGTGAAGAAAGACAAGGCATATCTTGAACTAGAAGCAAAGTTTGAAGCTCTCTTAAAGAAGCAGTCTAAAAAAGCTTATATTGCAGAAGGAAAGAGTTGGGATGACACTGATGTTGATGATGAGGATGAAGAGGTTGGAAACTATGCACTCATGGCTTTTGATCAAGGAGAAGCATCTACTTCAAAATCAAAGGTACAAGCTCTAACCACTATTGATTTAAATGTTAGTCAATATAAGGAGACTGTGGAAAAGATGAGTGTATAGATGTTTCATATACACACTAGCTTAGTGGCAGCTATTGAGGAAATCAATAGGCTAACAAAAGCTAATGAGAAGCTTGAGAGTAAAAAGCAAAAGATGGATGTACTGCTTGTAGATCTTGAGTCATACAAGCAAGAAAATGAATATTTAAAAAATAAGCTAAAGTGTGCCAAAGAAATTGAAGTTGTGTTGAGGGAAAAGCTAGAAAAGAATGAAGTTAAGTTGAAATCTTTCAGGAATGCATCTGAGTTGGTTGGACAATTCTATGAGAAGAACAAGCCATGTGCTAACATAGCTATTGGTCTTGATTATGATTCTGTGAACAACAAGAAGAAAGATATAGGTGGCAAAGGAAAAGCAACAGAAAATGAAGATGTTCCAGCTATGCTGAAAAAGGTTGGTTCACCTATGTTCAAAGCATGTGAAGTAAATTTCAGTAAAGAGGAGTTGATCATAAAGCAAGAAATTGGTGATAAAGACAATGAGAAGAAAAATACAGAAACAACTCCATCTTCCAAGGCTGAAAAGAAGCCTATGGTCAACCAAGACTCCAAGACACCTGTCAAGGAAATGAAAACTGAAGATGTAAGAAAGAAGAATAATAGAAATGGAAAGATTGGGATAAACAAGAGCAACAATTTTGCTTATATTGCAGATGCTCCAAAAAAACAATATCAAAGATGTGGCTCTGTGAATCATCTAACTCACCTTTGTAAAAAGGTTGTTAGCAAGCCAGTAGAAGAAGCATGCAAGTACAATGAAGTAAATGCAAATTATCCCTACTCATTCTGTGACAAGTTTGATTGCATTCCTTGAAACTTGAAAGTGATGAAAAGTTTCCACAAGCTGAGAGTAGACCTCAAAGAAGTAAAAATTGGGTCTACATCAAAGAGGGAAAATGCACAACAGTCAATGAATTCTATTTTATCTGAAATAACTCATTCTGATTCTGCTCACTCTGTTAACAAGAAGAAATTACCAAACATTGATTGGGTTTATAAACACACTTAAACTCATTATGTGCAGGGCAAAAAGAAGAAAGTCATATTTATCATAGACAGTGGATGCTCAAGACATATGACAGGTGATATGGCCCTGCTATCACAGTTTGAGAAAAGGTTGGCCCATTAGTGACTTTTGGAGATAACATCAAAGGTTTCACAATGGGATATGGCAAATTGATTTCTGAAAATGTTATCATTGAAGATGTAGCACCGATAGCTGGTCTTGAAGTGAATCTTCTCAACGTCAGCCAATTTGCAGACAAAGGTTTCAAGGTTTAATTTAACAAAGAAGAATGCACTATTATCAACAAGAAAACTTTTGTGGATATGTTGTGAACTTGATGATTTCATTAACAAAACACTTTAGTAGATTTTACTTAGTGAAAAATGTAGCACTCGACGGATAACGAACATAGTCCCGATGGATTACTCTATATAGTCCCGATGGATGATGATTTATTATCCATCGAGTGAGTAGCTTGTGTAATAATGAGTCTGTAGCACATTTCTGCATACACTTTATTTAGATTATGTAGTAGCACTCAAGTCATGTTGACTTTAATTAGATATGCAGAATAGATTGATTAATTGTACATAGATGATGTCTTGTAATTCTGCATAAATGAAATGAAGTCAAGTGCCAGATAGCTACCCGACGGATAAACAACAATGCCACTCGACGGATGATCAACAAGGCAACCCGACGGATGATCATGTTCCAGACGGATAATCAATTCAAACATCTGTTGACAGTGACAACACAGTCACATGCGTCGAGTGTATGCAAAAGGAATGTGGAAGCCTATTCAACTGGGTTTTAGAGAACAAAGAAACATTTCCATTTCCATGCTATTATGAAGATATTCAAAGATGCCGGAATAGAGTAATGAAGCAGCATAGTATTAGACTTGATAGGTTTTGTTTTATTATCTTGTCTTATTACTTTGTAATCTTGGTGATATATAAACCAAGAAGTAGCAAATAGAACAATAAGAACAAGACTAAGAACATTATCTCAGAGAAACAATTGTAAGCTGCATCCTTAGCATTTCTCTGTAAACTTAGTTGTTCATATTTGTAAGCAGCTGTGAGCTAATCTTGCTACACAGAGTTCTCTTGATATAATATATATCTCTGGTGGATACATTCAAATCCACCAGAAAGTTTTTAAAGACTTGTATTTTTATTACTTGTGTTTTGATTTTACTAACTTCTTATTCCGCACTTTGCAAATCAAACACTTATACATTATTAAGATAGAACATTTTATTTTTGTTTGAAAAAGGTTCAAGAATTCCATTTAACCCCCCTTCTGTAATTCTTGTTGCATTGTTAAGGACTAACAATTGGTATCAGAGCAAGCTCTTGATAAACAAAGAGTTCAAAGATCACCACAAAATAACAAGATGAACAAGAAGGATGTTGGAGTCAAGATTCCTTTTCTGGACAAAGACAATTACCATCACTGGAAGGTAAAGATGCATCTTTATTTACTTTCTCAAGATGAGGCCTATGTAGACGGCATAGAGAGAGGCCCTTATGTACCAATGAGAGCTGCAACTGGAAACGAGCCATCTGTCCCCAAGCCAAGGCATGAATGGTCTGATCCTGATATTGAACAAGTCAGGAAAGATAAGAAGGCCATGAATATCCTGTTCAATGGAGTTGATGGTGACATGTTTGGCAACATCATCAATTGCAAAACTTCCAAGGAAGTTTGGGATACTATACAGATCATCTGTGATGGCACTGAACAAGTTAGAGAAAACAAGATGCAACTACTAATTCAGCAATATGAGCATTTCCACTTTGAAGAAAGTGAATCTCTCACTGATATTTTAAGTAGATTCCAAAAACTACTAAATGCTCTGAAGTTGCATGAAAGGGTCTATCAGATAAAAGACTCCAATCTTAAGTTCCTTAAATCTCTTCCAAAAGAATGGAAACCTATGATAGTCTTATTGAGAAACTCTCAAGATTACAAGGAGTTTACTTTAGAGAGACTGTATGGCAACCTGAAAACTTATGAGCTTGAAATAGAGCAAGATGAGAGGATGGAGAGAGGAACGAAGAAAGGAGGGTCCATTGCACTAGTTGTTGAGTTAGAGAAAGAAAAGGAGATGAAGATGGAAGCTGTTGAGTCTACTTCAAAGGTCTATGAAAACGAGGGCAAGTGGCTGGTAGCAGAAAATGAAGATTCTTTGAGCAAAGATGACATGGAAGATATTGACGAACATCTAACATTTCTTTCCAGAAGATTTTCCAAGATCAAGTTCAAGAAGAACTTTGGAGCAACTAAGCCAAATAAAAATATGGTGGATAAATCAAAATTCAAATGTTTCAAATGTGGCTTGGCAGGGCACTTTTCCAGTGAGTGTAGAAAGTCAGATTCCAGCAAAAAGAAGTTTGAGCCTGCGGATTATAAACAGAAATACTTTGAGTTGCTCAAACAAAAGGAAAGGGCTTTCATTACACAAGAAAATGACTGGGCAGCAGATGGTCTGGATGAGGATGAAGATGTCAGTTATGTCAATCTAGCCCTAATGGCCAAGTCTGATGAAACAGAGATAAGTTCTTCAAGTAATCAGGTAATCACCACTAACCTTGCACATTTATCTAAAGCTGAGTGTAATGATGCAATAAATGACATGTCTACAGAATTATATCATTTGCGTGTTACACTTAAGTCTCTTACTAAGGAAAATGCTAAAATAAAAGAAAACAATTTTTCTTTAAGTGAGAGGAATAATGTGCTAGAGTCTCAGTTCATTGAATTTGAAAAATTGAGAATTGAGTGTAAATTGCTAAGGATGAATTAATTGAGTCCTTGAAGAAAGAAGAGATCTTGAAGAAGCGGCTTGAATGAGAACAGGAGGTGATTAAGGCATGGAAAACATCTAGAGATGTTCATGCTCAAATCACCAAAGTTCAAGGTATTGAGTCCTTTTGTGATGCAGCCTGGAAGAAGAATAAGGAGAAGCTAGAATCCAATTTGGTTGAAGGATTGCTAACAGATGTAGACTCGACGGATGATGAGGGTCATCCGTCGGATAACAAAAAGGGTTATCCATCGAGTGATATAAATCCTCATCCGTCGACTGTGAGCAAACCTGTGAGTAAAGCCAAACTTGCCAAGTTAATTGAGAAATATGGATCAGTTTCCAAGAATTTTGTTCCAGGAGAATCCAGTCAAGTGAAGAAGGATAATAAGGCTAATGTTGGTCATATGACTGTCAAGCAATTGAATGACATACTGGAAAAGATTAAGGTTAAAATAGAGGCTAAAAAGAAAAATAATAGAAATGGTAAAGTAGGAATTAACAAGCATAACAACTACATACCTGATAAATATGCTCCTAGAAAAATCTGTGTCAAGTGTGTTAGTGTAAAATATTTGTCTGTTAATTACAAAACTGCCATGCCTACTTCCATATATGTGCCACCTCATTTTCCCAACATAAATGCCATGCCTTCTATGCCTATGAATGTTATGTCTACACAGAATGTGAATGCACAGTTTGCTAATATGCCATTTGCACCTAATCCTTATTATACTGCATTTAGTATGCCACAAATGCCATTTAGCATGCCTTACTGGAATAACATGTTTACTAATAGCATGCCATTCCCTGTTAATCAAAATATTCATGATAATTCTGCGGTAATGAATAGTTTCAAAGGTCCAACTCAAATGACTAAGGATGAATCTGATATCCCCAAGTCAAATGAGATCAAACCTAAGAAACAGAAAAAGAAAGCTAACAAGGTAGGACCCAAGGAAACTTGGGTACCAAAATCAACTTGATTTGATTTTAATGTGTGCAGGGAAAAAGAAGAACTCTATGGTACTTCGATAGTGGTTGTTCAAGACACATGACTGGAGATTCTACCCTGCTCACAGAGTTCAAGGAGAGAGTTGGCCCAAGTATTACTTTTGGAGATGACAGCAAGGGTTATACTGTGGCATATGGATTGATTTCAAAAGACAATGTCATCATTGAGGAGGTTACCTTTGTGGATGGTCTCAGGCATAATTTGTTGAGTATCAGCCATCTATTTGATAAAGGCAATTCATTAAACTTTAACTCAGAAGCCTGTGTTGTGACAAACAAGAGAAACAACAAAGTGGTTCTCACTGGTGTGAGAAAAGGAAATGTGTACCTAGCTGACTTCAACTCATCAAATGTAGAATTTGTTACTTGTCTTCTCAGTAAAGCAAGTCAGGATGAAAGTTGGTTATGGCACAAGAAGCTATCCCATTTAAACTTCAAGACCATGAATGAACTTGTAAAGAAAGAACTGGTTAGAGTTATTACTCAAGTGGAGTTTTCTAAAGATGGATTGTGTGATGCCTGCCAAAAAGGAAAGCAGATCAAATCATCATTCAGAAAGAAGCTTGATTCAACAATTGAAGAACCTTTGCAACTGCTATACATGGATTTGTTTGGACCATTCAATGTGTTGTCCATCTCAAGGAAAAGATTTTGCCTAGTAATTGTAGATGATTTCTCAAAGTTCTCTTGGAAATATTTCCTAAAGTCTAAAGATGAGGCTAGTGAAATCATCATCAATCACATAAGGCAAGTCAATAATCATCCTGATTTCAAAGTTGGAAGAATCAGGAGTGACAATGGAATTGAGTTCAAGAATTCTATCATGAGAGCATTTTGTAAAGAAAATGGGATTTTGCATGAGTTTTCAGCAGCAAGAACAACACAAAAAAATGGAGTAACATATCACTTATTGAAGCTGCAAGGACGAATATTTGAAGAGTCTAAGTTAGCAACTTATTTCTGGATTGAAGCTGTAAATACTGCATGCTACACTCAGAATATTTCTCTGGTTAATCAAGCAAAATGCATGAATCCCTATCAATTATTCAAGAACAAGAAGCCAACTCTAAATTTTCTTCATGTCTTTTGCTGTAAATGTTATATCTTGAGAAATCAAACTGATCAGAATGGGAAGTTTGATGCTAAAGCAAATGAATGAATTTTTGTTGGATATGTTGTTGGTAAAGCATATAGAGTCTACAATCTAAGAACCAACATTGTTGTGGAATCAATACATGTTGTGTTAGATGATAAAAAGATTGAAGGACTGTAAGATGGAGATTACCATGAGAGCCTCAAATTTGACAATGTGGAGAAGGTTAGTGATGGCAGTGATGATGAAAGTGATCAAGAAATAACATCAAAGGATAATGCAGAAAAATCCACTACCAATGAAGCACAAAATTCAACATCTGTCGAGTTACATAATGCTTCATCCGTCGGGAGGCAATCTGCTTTATCCGTCGGGAGACAACCAGCTTCATCAATCGGTACTCAAAATTCACCATCCGTCGGGTCATCAAAAGAAGCTGGAGGTCAGAATAGATCACTTACAGAAAGTTCCCCTTTCTCAAATCAAAGATCCATTAACTCAGGGGGAGTTTCTAATAGTCTAAACTCAATCACACATCAAGACAACAATGAGGCCTCTTTATCTAGAGCTAATCTACCTCAACAAAGGAAATGGACAAAGGATCATCCCTTTGAGCTCATCATTGGTGATGTATCTTCTAGAGTTCAAACAAGGAGAGCAACTCAAGAAGAATGTCTATACAGCAGCTTTCTTTCTAAGAAAGAACCAAAGAAGGTAGAAGAAGCTTTGTTGGATCTCGATTGGATTTTAGCTATGCAGGAGGAGCTAAACCAATTTGAGAGGAATAAGCTATGGAAGCTGGTGCCCAAGCCTAAAGGAAAGAATCCAATATACACCAAATGGGTGTTCAGAAACAAGATGGATGAAAATGGCATAGTAGTTAGGAACAAAGCTAGATTGGTTGCTAAGGGCTTGTAACACCCCCAGATCCGGGGTCGGGGATCCGGGTCGTCACGGTCTTTCTTTCCACAATATCACTTCACTTAATTAATAAATAACCTTATGCTGTGACCCCACACTAACACACACCACAACCCGTTATAGTCTCAGAGATGAAATTTAAATAAGTACAAGTCTTTGAATCCACAATTTAAAAGTTATTACAACCCAAAATGATTACTTGATAAATTTACAGTTAATTGCCATTATCTGCCACAAGTTATAATTATACATAATTGATTCTCAAAAGTAGATGGTCTGATCTACAATAGATCTACCTCTGCAGCTATAGCAGCTACAACATCAACGGGAAGACGCAGGACGCTTCCCACGCGCTTGCGCTGGGTCTGCTGGAGTCTGGCCATCTTTCCTAACTGTTGTTGTGTGATGAAGAAATAAAGCAAGGGTGAGCAGCAAGCCCACCAAAATAATATGTATAATGATTTACAATATATGAGCCTACTCATAATACTCATGAAAGTCTTGGTCAAAAGAAATGAACCAAGTTTGATATCTTAATGCGATGAAGTCGCAAAATATTCAGTATATATACATATATACTTTTCAAAATATTGGAAGTCCTCTTCCATGCATAATATACACAAAGTCCCAGTGTATAACTGTATAAAAAATATCGTTGCAAGGTGATCTCATATATCTAACCTTGTCTCAACGTTTTTCTGAAAATCTTTGTCATACATAAGACAATTATTAATTAGATATAAGTTTAAAAGATGAAGTTACCAAATACTTCACTACACTTATATCATTTCCAAATACTACTTGAACTACCACCGTTCAAGTTATAATTAATTTCAAAAGTTCATCACATAGATGAGACTATAAGACAAGATTTGAATAGATTAAATCTTTAAAATATTATCAAAATAAAATGAAGTTACGAGATACTTCATTTGATGTAAACATCATTTTGAAAACTTGACCCTGCCAACACTCAACAATCGCCCAACCGTAGCCTTTCTATCGAAGTGCTCTGGGTAGTGTTGCAGAAATTATCTAATTGGATGATGAACTCATTACGGGAGTTTGCCGCGCCAGGAAGACCACTTACGATGATCAGTCGTAGTAGTACAACCCCACCATTTTCTACATGTAGAGGAGAACCTGTCGGATTTACTTGTCAACCGAACACTGAACTCCTAAGGAATTGACCGCCTTAGCGGAACTTCCAGGACATTTGGGCCAATATAATAAGGCTGGGCCGGCGCTACTCGGCCACTTACGCCACTCCTAGTTCAGATGAAATCCATGACTCTGAAACGTAAAGCTCGTCCCCACTTTCCCCAAGTAGAAACTTGTTGATACGGCTCCACCAAGAAGTCGTATCTATTTGGAAAGGAGAACTCACCGATATTTCCCAGGCGATGCCTGTTAATGGATTAACTTGTTCCAAGAATTTTACTTCCCGAGTGTTGGGTAAGTAATCAATTCATTTATCAAAACAGCAACCTTGTTGCAAATATTAAACACACCACAGAGCCGGATCCCTCAGGTTTTGAGCGAGTATTTAAATCCCCTTAAAAAGGAAGATCTTAAATATAAAAATGAGTTTTGGGATCCGCTCTAACTTTTAAAAATCATTTTAAAGACTCGAAAACACTTTAAAGAGTGTTTGGAGTAAAACTGATTTAATGAAGTAAATCAGTCCCCAGAATATTTAGAAAATGTCTGAATATTATTATTTAAATAATATTCCCATAAAAAAATAATCTTTATAAAATAATTGAAGTAGAAGTATTAAAACTTATACTTGAAATGAATAGCAAATAATCAAAGATATACTTATACGAAAGTAATATCTTTATTTGAATAATCAAAAATAAGTTTGATTATCGACACCTTATTCTTTAATAAAATAAAGAATATATCTCAGCAAATAATCGGAGTCATAGATCCTCAAATGAATATTCAAATAATATTCAATAAATAAAATAAGCTGAGTCATAATACCTCGAATGAATATTATAAATAATATTTATTAAATAAAATAAAGGAGTCATACATCCTCAAATGAATATTCAAATAATATTCAATAAATAATGTAAAGGAGTCATACGCCTTCGAATAATATTCGAAATAATATTCAATAATAAAATAAAGTTAAAGTTATCGAATAAACCTTATTCGATTAATAGTTTTAAAAACTATGACCATATATATATATATATAAGTATATATATATATATATTTATATCCATATATACAAAATCTACTCGGGATCCTCGACTCCCGGTTTTAGAAAATATTTTCACCTTTGGGTCCCTGTACTAAGGGTATATGCAAATTACCGCTATCCTCTAGCATAGGTATTATCAACTGAATCAACGGATATATATGGAAAGAATGCGAAACAGGCATGCATATATATATATACCATAGCAGCATGCTTCAATATATTGCATCATTTGCTAATTAACCAACATGCATCTATCGCAAGATAATGCAAATACATATATTCATCACAACAACAGTTATAACGGGTAGAAAACTTGCCTGAGCGACTGGGGGTTACGAATGGCTCGGGACGAGTCTGGTAACCTATAAACAACAAGTAAGTTGGAATTAAACCAAAGTCACTTGTAAATCTATACTTTAACTAACTTAGACTCTAACGCTTGTTTTGCGCTTACTGATTCTCTTAAGTCACTCGAGTACCCTCGGCTCCACCATTTTTAATAATTTAACCTTTACGAGTTTTAAGGCGATTCCTTCGCGAGTGTCTTACCAACTGCCTAACACACTTACCATAAATGTTTCATATATTAATTAACCTTTTTTGGTCTTTAACCTATGTTTCAAAGTAAGGCGAGGGGAAAAGTTTCGTTCGCGAAACGCCGTTACTTGAAACGGTCGTTTCTCCTAAACCGTGCATCGGAATCGAACGAACTACATATCAAAATGAAGCTCGTAACATGAGCTATCTAAACATGGCAGTGGTCATAAACTAGCAGGGGGTTCTCGGGTCCTAATGTTATGAACAAAAGCAGTCTAAAGTAAATCGGACATTACGACGGCTATGTTTACGCGATTTCCCAATTTTAAACCAATTCAAAACAACCACAATTCAACCACATATCATTCATACAACCAACATCCATCCATACCATACTACAACAGCCACAACAATTCAATATTTCCAATTCATACTTATTTCTCAATTATGAACTAAGAGTTTACTTAAGTTCATTAACTAATAACCAAGATTTCCAACTCCAAAAATATCACAAAATCAACCAATCTCTAAACACACAATAATCATGCCTCTCACCAACTAAACTACTCATAACAAACTCTAAACATGATTACACACCCATTACACTAACCCATCATCTAAACATTAGGAATTCTAAACAACAAAACTTAAAACTAAGACCATGAAGAGTTATACCTTCCTTGAAGCTTTTAATCCATGAAAGGTCCTTGGAATGCCCATGGAAGCCTTAATCTAACCTCCTACAAGCTTGTTCTTTCAAAGAAATCAAGAACACAAAAATTAATTTCAAGAAATTACTATTCACCATCTTCTTGAATGATTTATAGGAAATGCTAGGAAAGGATTTTGAAGCTAAGATTTCTAGGAAGTATGTAACTTAACTAGGAGAAGCTAGGATAATTACCTTGTAAAATGGCAAGTGGAGGAGCTTGGACTTCCCAATTCTTAAGAAAGAAGCCGAGAGCTTCATGAAGAAATGGAAGGTTTGGTGTTTTGTGATTTGTTTTGCTTGGTTGGTTGCTTTTTGTCTTGTTTTTTGGTTAATTCCCTTTGTAGCCTTGACTTTGTGTGGTTAATATTCCACCACATTTCCTTCCCTCTTATGTCATGCTTGCATCATCCTCATGATGTCATCCTCCCCTCCTTGTCCTCTTCTCATTGGTTGGGTGACATCATCCTCTCTAATCCCTTTGATTAACTTCCTAATTGTTTGCCTAATGACCGCTGATCTGTTATACTGTTCGCTTAACTTTCGTTTTCGTTTATCGTTTGAGGGATCATATCCGGGATCTTATTACTTAGGTTCCCTTAACCTTTCTCAATACATTATATTCCTTTTTATGATCCTCTATTATAATCCTTTAATTTAAATCCTTTTATCCTGTTACCTTATACTCAATTCTTTCCGTATCTATTGGATTTCAGGGAAAAATCAAAGTGTTCGGATTTGGATTCTGACGATCTTTACATACACTTATATCCCATATAAAGTACTAATAAAATCTAAGAATATCCATATCAGAACCCCTATATAGTGTGACATGAAAAGTTTTCTCATTCAGCAAAAATACTATTCATAAGGGTTTCAAAATTTCCCAAAAATTGGGGTTATTACAGTCTCCCCTCCTTAAAAGGATTCCGTCCCGGAATCAAATTGAAAATAAATAGGGATACTCTCTTAGCATTGCACTTTCTAACTCTCGAGTCAATTTTCCCACATTGTGGTTCTACCATCAAACTCTTACTAGTTTGATAACCCTTCTCCTAAACACTTGTTCCTTTTCACTCTATAACCCTTCCCGGTTGCTCCATATAGGTTAAGTCGGGTTGCATGTCTATGCGCTCCTATGCCCCTATTTATCTGGCATCCGAATTACCCTTTCTTAACATTGATACGTGAAACGCGTTATGACTCGCTACATGTTCGGGGGTAGGGATAGCTCATATGCTAACTTCCCAATACGTCTTAATATATCCAAGGGTCCAACAATTCGTGGACTTAAACTTTCCTTTCTTTCCAACCCTCATCAATTCCTTTTTAAGGGAATACTTTTAACAATACAAGGTTCCCTCCTTCATACTCTTTGTCCTTTCATTGTCAAATCAGCATACTTCTTATGTCTATCTTGGGCTACTCCCAGCCGTCCTCTGATTAGATCTATTATATTCTTGGTCCTTTGGACTACTGCGGGTCCGAGCATCTTGCGCTCTACAACTTCATCCTAACATAAGGGAGATCAATATTGTCTTCCCTCAAGGATCTCATAAGGCGACATCTCGATAATGACATATGATCTATTGTCGTGAGAAAACTCAATCCGCGTTAAGTGATCATTCTAAATTCTTTCAAGTCTATTGCACAGACTCTCATTATAGCTTTTAGCATTAGAGCTTTTGCTTCTCAATACCCATTCTTTTCCAGTTCGTAATCGCTACTACCTTCCATTCCTAATATTATACTGGTTATACTTTTGCTCGTTAGCGTTCTATAACCTTTTAATAACCACGTCAACTTTAGTATCACGAATGTGTTTCCATTCCAAATACTACCACCACTTTATTACTCCTTTTTCAGTTATTTCTTTTTTCCAAAGTTTGATTAATCATATAGAAGTAAAGGAATTTGTTGAGAGATCACTATGATCATGAACACTTGTTATATCGCATAGTTAGTACAGAAGGTGGCCAGCCTTTAGTACTTGACAAGCAATTAAACAACATGTGGTATCCTACTAGGCTTCTATCACAAAGATAGATAGTCATTCGGCAATACCTCCCCTTCTGGAAGGGTTGTTCTTCTCAGCTTACATGAAATGAAAAGAAGAGAAAAGAACGAACTGAAGAGAATTGTATATATGAAAAAAATATACTGTCACAAAATATCTGGCTTGGAACCTACCTCTGAACTATAGAGGTTTGTCATAGGAGAACAAAACATAAACGTATTTATATTAGCATCAAGTATTATAACATCGTATTTCCCATGCCTAAATATTTCTATTCCGTCCATCATTCTATGGACCCATGCTCTTCCTCGAGCTTATACACAATCACCTTTGAAACTCCCTCGATATCGAAAATCGAATCTGGGATCTCATTCTAGACCTCATCATTACTAGAATCCATTTCTATAACGCAACCTTCTTCGTATAATAATACGACTCTCTATTGATAAGAACGAATAATTATTCACCAGGTAGATACTCTACTTAATTAGTCTATCAATGATAACTTATACACTACCACGACCCGATTAGTGGTACTCAATCTCAACACCCATTCCAATACAACTCTCATGGTTGTAATCAGCTCACTACTCGCAGAATCATTGCTGCCTTACTATGGTCCACCACTGACCCACTGTAGTCATTCATTTTCCATGAAGTCTTAATAGCTAACCATACGGAGTCCATACATGTCGTATCAAATCCTTCTAAGGAGATAACATAATCACCATTCATGATTCATGGAGTACACTCCTGATTCTGACATACATACATGACATGAAGCAGATAAAATTTGCAGAAGAGTTTTGCTCAAAGCAACGATAGCAGGTTAATACCATTCTTAATCATACGCCCTAAATAGAAGATTTAACTCAAGGGTTCATCTAGTCCTTTTTGAAACATGGTTCTGGCTTATCTCAAGATAGGACCTTCTAAGATAGATAGCCCGTTCATGGCGATTACACGAATTAAACCTTTACCAACTACTATTACGGTTGGGTATTGCACAGTCATCAGAAGGAATGTCAATCTTCCAAACCATAATTCAACCTTCACATTTTTAACCATCATCACTGTATTCTTTTGGCACACGCGCCTATAATTATCCACTTACCTTTAAAGTGTCGGCCACCTCTTTGGCCTTCCCTGATAGTAAAATTTTCCTTACAGTCAATGTCATTTTAACCATCTCCAAATAAATTTTCTACCTTATTTTAATCACAGCTTATGTGAAAATGCTTTCCTTAAAATCTGATGAGTAAAAAAAAAATCACCATTTTTCCATAAGTTATTGCCTCAGTCTTTAGAGGTTAATCACTGTCATGACTGACTCTCAATCATAATTTGAACATCTTTTATCTTAAGTCCTAATTGCCCTGAATAATTTCGACCATTACTGGTTCGATCCATACTTTCTCGTGGTTTAACACGTGCCCCACTTGGCAACATTATAATTACGTCATATTTCCTTTATCCACATTTCTATTCTTGAGAATTTTGAATATTACCTTTCTCCTTGTAAAACCTCTAAGGTTATCCTTGAATCGTTCCTCCTGTATTCCCTAGATACAGGGCATATCAAAATACCATATACTAATACTAGAATCATTGTCTATATACTTTTGAAAAAAAAAATTCTCCACTGATTCTTTAAAGGTTGTTATTACCTTAATCCTTTCCAATTCATACTGTCAAATTTCATACTATCCCTATTAAGGGTGAAATGCCAACCTTTATGCATTCCCCTAGGATTCATTTTAAGTTACCGATGTTCTATCCTTAATTCCACCTTTGAAAAGGTACATGCATCCATCTATGGATAAACCAAGTCATATATCCTTGATAGATTATCTTCTTCATCATTCCCACCTCGATAGTCTATACCTAACTTCATAATAGCATCCTTATTCCAATTGAGGTCAATCCATATGGCCTCCAAAAGATAACAATGGTCATCCGCTTTTCTTTCCTGATTTGGTAATGATAACATGGATGTTCTGGAAGATATTGGTCATGTTCAACGTGAACTTCTTCTTAATAATTCCTTATTTACTTTTGTTGTTTATCTCAACAGTCACCACAATGTTGGGATACCTCTCATACCTGACGTCTCCCTTTCTGAGTATCGAGCCACCGGTCTTACATTTCACATTATTGAAGGTCACTTCCTTCATCCAATTTTCCTACTTTCTTACTTTCTTGTCTCCTTAGTCTATCCGCGTCTTATTATTTATCCTTCGAACTATCTAAAGGTTTCCTTGAATCTTCCCAACTTAAAGGGGATAAAATGTACAAAACTCGTATGCCTTCAACCATCAACTTTAACTCATGGTGAATCACCCTCATCCTGACGATTACATACTTTTCTATGTCTATTGCTACGAGTCTTTAGGGTTTCCTCATACCCAACTCCCTTATCATACCTCAAACTCTATTGCCTTTATATTCCTTTCTCTTATCAGTTATTTCATGAACCAACACAACATAAGCATTGATTTCAAACATCCCGTCATTCTGGATTCGTGTCTTCAGAACGAATCTTGATAACTTTTACAACTTAGATTCATAATTCATCATACTCGTCTGCCTTTGTTCTGGCTCTAAAGCTTTTACACTATTCCATAACCTTGGGAATTACTTTCCCGAAAATAATTGGCTGAACTTTAATCAGTTTATTATAATCTCTTGCTCCGTGCCTTCCTTGGCCTTTCACCAGCGGGTGGTCTCTCTCTTGGGAGGGTAAGTGACAAAAACAGTCTTTTGTGATTCGTCAATCATTTAGAATCTCAAATGATTCCTATATTTCCTTTAGCCTGGCTCTTGCCTTGACTAGGTCAACCTGTTCCTTGGAACTCTGAGAGCTTAACGATTTAAAGGTCATGAAAGAATTTCCTGCCGCATTGTCCCCTCAGGGTGGTGGTTGGGGATAATTGTCTAAGTTCTGTCTAGACAGGTCCATAAATTGCCATATAGGAGTACCGTCTCGGGTCTCCTTTCCTTACTCGACTTTCTGTTTCCTTAGTATGAAATGTTTCAACCTTCTCCCATAATCGGGGTTATCTTATACATTAAAAACCTTGTTTTCCACTCTATCATGTTATGGGTTCTTTCTTTCTTGATGGCAACCTCCCTGACTATCACACTCTGGGTTTGCCCTAAATCCTATTCCTCAAACTATGGCTCTCATCTAAGTTCTCATCCTTAAGCTCTTGAACTTTCGGAACCCAAATTCTATAGGAATACCTCATTATTCCCTTATCCTCTTTCTCAGTATTAATCTCATATTTATTTGTTGGCTCTCTGCCTTCATTCATCACCTTTTTCTGGCACAATATGCTCTTTTAATAATTCGGTCTCTATTACAATCTCAAACAGCTTTTCGGTACCGGCTCCGGTTACCTTCACTACTATTTCCATTTTCTCAAAATCTCTTATCAACTCTCCCAAAGACATTATCATCTTGAGTCTCTCCTTTTTACTAATGGCATCAGCCACCATATTGGCTTACCCCGAATGATAAAGAATCTGCCAATCATAATTCTTGATTAGCTCTAACCGCCTCCTCTGGCGTATGTTGAGCTCTTTCTACGTAAGAATGTACTAGAGCACTTATGGCTTAGGTAATTCTCGCACTTCTCTCCATACAAGTAGTGCCTCCAATCTTTAGGGTAAAACTATTGCCACGAGCCTAAGCTCATGGGCGGTGATATCAAATTTCATATTACCTTAATTGTCTTGACGCAGACGCGATTATCTTGCTGTGCTAAGAAGCACCCTAATTCCTTATGTGAAGCGTCACTTACAAATCACAAAATCTCCTTTTTCCATCCGGCAACGCCAACATAGGGGCCGTCACCAACCTTTGCTTCAGTTCTTAAAAGTTGTTCTCGCATTTCTCTGTCTATTCGAACTTCTCAGTCTTATGAGTAAGCCACGTTAAAGGGGCTACTATCTTTACAAACTTGAACGAACCTCTGGTAGTGACCGGCCAATCCTACCTCTGGTAGTCGACCAAACCATGGTCATCAATTCATCAGTGGTCCTTTATCCAATCCTGTCAGGATCCTCCATGGGGTCCTTCTCAACAACTATCCCTACTAGGACAACATCCTCAATATCAACATCATCCGGTCCTGCATTAGGACACTCTATCGGATCCACAATCTGATCTCCAATAACTAATAAAACATCATCGCGTTGATGTTCCTCAACTTCAGGGTTCGGAGTCCCGCTACCATATACGATAACGAACTACGCTCCTATCACGATATTTATAAGGGTTCCCATAAGGGTTTTAACCGTCAGTACTACGTTAGGTAGCCCGACTATGAACTTGGCAAGAGTTCTTATTATCTTAGTGAATCTTATTATCTTAACGTCCCATCATCTCTGAGGTTTATAACGCTTAGCTCTGATACCATTTCTGTAACACCCCCAGATCCGGGGTCGGGGATCCGGGTCGTCACGGTCTTTCTTTCCACAATATCACTTCACTTAATTAATAAATAACCTTATGCTGTGACCCCACACTAACACACACCACAACCCGTTATAGTCTCAGAGATGAAATTTAAATAAGTACAAGTCTTTGAATCCACAATTTAAAAGTTATTACAACCCAAAATGATTACTTGATAAATTTACAGTTAATTGCCATTATCTGCCACAAGTTATAATTATACATAATTGATTCTCAAAAGTAGATGGTCTGATCTACAATAGATCTACCTCTGCAGCTATAGCAGCTACAACATCAACGGGAAGACACAGGACGCTTCCCACGCGCTTGCGCTGGGTCTGCTGGAGTCTGGCCATCTTTCCTAACTGTTGTTGTGTGATGAAGAAATAAAGCAAGGGTGAGCAGCAAGCCCACCAAAATAATATGTATAATGATTTACAATATATGAGCCTACTCATAATACTCATGAAAGTCTTGGTCAAAAGAAATGAACCAAGTTTGATATCTTAATGCGATGAAGTCGCAAAATATTCAGTATATATACATATATACTTTTCAAAATATTGGAAGTCCTCTTCCATGCATAATATACACAAAGTCCCAGTGTATAACTGTATAAAAAAATATCGTTGCAAGGTGATCTCATATATCTAACCTTGTCTCAACGTTTTTCTGAAAATCTTTGTCATACATAAGACAATTATTAATTAGATATAAGTTTAAAAGATGAAGTTACCAAATACTTCACTACACTTATATCATTTCCAAATACTACTTGAACTACCACCGTTCAAGTTATAATTAATTTCAAAAGTTCATCACATAGATGAGACTATAAGACAAGATTTGAATAGATTAAATCTTTAAAATATTATCAAAATAAAATGAAGTTACGAGATACTTCATTTGATGTAAACATCATTTTGAAAACTTGACCCTGCCAACACTCAACAATCGCCCAACCGTAGCCTTTCTATCGAAGTGCTCTGGGTAGTGTTGCAGAAATTATCCAATTGGATGATGAACTCATTACGGGAGTTTGCCGCGCCAGGAAGACCACTTACGATGATCAGTCGTAGTAGTACAACCCCACCATTTTCTACATGTAGAGGAGAACCTGTCGGGTTTACTTGTCAACCGAACACTGAACTCCTAAGGAATGGACCGCCTTAGCGGAACTTCCAGGCCATTTGGGCCAATATAATAAGGCTGGGCCGGCGCTACTCGGCCACTTACGCCACTCCTAGTTCAGATGAAATCCATGACTCTGAAACGTAAAGCTCGTCCCCACTTTCCCCAAGTAGAAACTTGTTGATACGGCTCCACCAAGAAGTCGTATCTATTTGGAAAGGAGAACTCACCGATATTTCCCAGGCGATGCCTGTTAATGGATTAACTTGTTCCAAGAATTTTACTTCCCGAGTGTTGGGTAAGTAATCAATTCATTTATCAAAACAGCAACCTTGTTGCGAATATTAAACACACCACAGAGCCGGATCCCTCAGGTTTTGAGCGAGTATTTAAATCCCCTTAAAAAGGAAGATCTTAAATATAAAAATGAGTTTTGGGATCCGCTCTAACTTTTAAAAATCATTTTAAAGACTCGAAAACACTTTAAAGAGTGTTTGGAGTAAAACTGATTTAATGAAGTAAATCAGTCCCCAGAATATTTAGAAAATGTCTGAATATTATTATTTAAATAATATTCCCATAAAAAAATAATCTTTATAAAATAATTGAAGTAGAAGTATTAAAACTTATACTTGAAATGAATAGCAAACAATCAAAGATATACTTATACGAAAGTAATATCTTTATTTGAATAATCAAAAATAAGTTTGATTATCGACACCTTATTCTTTAATAAAATAAAGAATATATCTCAGCAAATAATCGGAGTCATAGATCCTCAAATGAATATTCAAATAATATTCAATAAATAAAATAAGCTGAGTCATAATACCTCGAATGAATATTATAAATAATATTCATTAAATAAAATAAAGGAGTCATACATCCTCAAATGAATATTCAAATAATATTCAATAAATAATGTAAAGGAGTCATACGCCTTCGAATAATATTCGAAATAATATTCAATAATAAAATAAAGTTAAAGTTATCGAATAAACCTTATTCGATTAATAGTTTTGAAAACTATGACCATATATATATATAAGTATATATATATATATTTATATCCATATATACAAAATCTACTCGGGATCCTCGACTCCCGATTTTAGAAAATATTTTCACCTTTGGGTCCCTATACTAAGGGTATATGCAAATTACCGCTATCCTCTAGCATAGGTATTATCAACTGAATCAACGGATATATATATGGAAAGAATGCGAAACAGGCATGCATATATATATATATATACCATAGCAGCATGCTTCAATATATTGCATCATTTGCTAATTAACCAACATGCATCTATCGCAAGATAATGCAAATACATATATTCATCACAACAACAGTTATAACGGGTAGAAAACTTGCCTGAGCGACTGGGGGTTACGAATGGCTCGGGACGAGTCTGGTAACCTATAAACAACAAGTAAGTTGGAATTAAACCAAAGTCACTTGTAAATCTATACTTTAACTAACTTAGACTCTAACGCTTGTTTTGCGCTTACTGATTCTCTTAAGTCACTCGAGTACCCTCGGCTCCACCATTTTTAATAATTTAACCTTTACGAGTTTTAAGGCGATTCCTTCGCGAGTGTCTTACCAACTGCCTAACACACTTACCATAAATGTTTCATATATTAATTAACCTTTTTTGGTCTTTAACCTATGTTTCAAAGTAAGGCGAGGGGAAAAGTTTCGTTCGCGAAACGCCGTTACTTGAAACGGTCGTTTCTCCTAAACCGTGCATCGGAATCGAACGAACTACATATCAAAATGAAGCTCGTAACATGAGCTATCTAAAAATGGCAGTGGTCATAAACTAGCAGGGGGTTCTCGGGTCCTAATGTTATGAACAAAAGCAGTCTAAAGTAAATCGGACATTACGACGGCTATGTTTACGCGATTTCCCAATTTTAAACCAATTCAAAACAACCACAATTCAACCATATATCATTCATACAACCAACATCCATCCATACCATACTACAACAGCCACAACAATTCAATATTTCCAATTCATACTTATTTCTCAATTATGAACTAAGAGTTTACTTAAGTTCATTAACTAATAACCAAGATTTCCAACTCCAAAAATATCACAAAATCAACCAATCTCTAAACACACAATAATCATGCCTCTCACCAACTAAACTACTCATAACAAACTCTAAACATGATTACACACCCATTACACTAACCCATCATCTAAACATTAGGAATTCTAAACAACAAAACTTAAAACTAAGACCATGAAGAGTTATACCTTCCTTGAAGCTTTTAATCCATGAAAGGTCCTTGGAATGCCCATGGAAGCCTTAATCTAACCTCCTACAAGCTTGTTCTTTCAAAGAAATCAAGAACACAAAAATTAATTTCAAGAAAGTACTATTCACCATCTTCTTGAATGATTTATAGGAAATGCTAGGAAAGGATTTTGAAGCTAAGATTTCTAGGAAGTATGTAACTTAACTAGGAGAAGCTAGGATAATTACCTTGTAAAATGGCAAGTGGAGGAGCTTGGACTTCCCAATTCTTAAGAAAGAAGCCGAGAGCTTCATGAAGAAATGGAAGGTTTGGTGTTTTGTGATTTGTTTTGCTTGGTTGGTTGCTTTTTGTCTTGTTTTTTGGTTAATTCCCTTTGTAGCCTTGACTTTGTGTGGTTAATATTCCACCACATTTCCTTCCCTCTTATGTCATGCTTGCATCATCCTCATGATGTCATCCTCCCCTCCTTGTCCTCTTCTCATTGGTTGGGTGACATCATCCTCTCTAATCCCTTTGATTAACTTCCTAATTGTTTGCCTAATGACCGCTGATCTGTTATACTGTTCGCTTAACTTTCGTTTTCGTTTATCGTTTGAGGGATCATACCCGGGATCTTATTACTTAGGTTCCCTTAACCTTTCTCAATACATTATATTCCTTTTTATGATCCTCTATTATAATCCTTTAATTTAAATCCTTTTATCCTGTTACCTTATACTCAATTCTTTCCGTATCTATTGGATTTCAGGGAAAAAATCAAAGTGTTCGGATTTGGATTCTGACGATCTTTACATACACTTATATCCCATATAAAGTACTAATAAAATCTCAGAATATCCATATCAGAACCCCTATATAGTGTGACATGAAAAGTTTTCTCATTTAGCAAAAACACTATTCATAAGGGTTTCAAAATTTCCCAAAAATTGGGGTTATTACAATCTTCATATTAGAAGACCAATTGAGCATCTCTAGCAATAAGACTCTTTTGGAAATGCAAGGAAAGCTAAACCTCTCAGAATCTGATGAACTGGAATTCCCTAGGCAGCTCCAAAATCAGATTGAGGAAAACAACAGAAAGCTTGGAAAGAGATCCAGACCTTCAAGAAACTAGACAAATCTGCTCAGGCTAAAGGAGCATCTTGAAAAATGACTGTGAGCAAAACTTTGTACATTTTTGTTGTTTGAAGCACTTTTCAGTAATATCTACTTTCTCTTAAAGTTATATTCTTAGGGTGTTTTGTTATCATCAAGTATCTCTTAATTTATGGCTACAATTCCAGTAGACATAAATTGGGGGAGATTGTTGTGTATATGTTGTGTACTTGATGATTTCATGAACAAAATACCTTAGTAGATTTTACTTAGTGAAATAATGTAGCACTCGACGGATAAGATTTATAGTCCCGACGGATGACTCATTATAGTCCCGACGGATGATGACTTATTATCCATCGAGTGAGTAGCTTATGTAATAATAAGTCTGTATCACATTTCTGCATTTACCATTGTATAGATTCTGTAAGTAGTATTCAAGTCATGTTGACTTTACCTAGATATGCAGAATAGGTTGATTAATTGTACATAGATGATGTCTTGTAATTCTGCATAAATGAAATGAAGTCAAGTGCCAGTTTGCTACCCGACGGATAACCTACAATGAAGTCGACGAATGATCAAATAGACAACCCGACGGATGATCAATAAGTCGACGAATGATCAATAACTCGACGGATGATCATGAACATGACTGATAAAGAAATCAAATATCTGTTGACAGTGACAACACAGTCACATGCGTCGAGTGGATGCAAATGGAATGTGGTAGCCTATTCAACTGGGTTTTCGAGAACAAAGAAGCATTGCCATTTCCATGCTATTATAAAGATATTCAAAGATGCTGGAATAGAGTAATGGTGTAGCATTGTAATAGACTAGATATGATAGGGATAAATAAATCCTGATTGTGTAATTAAATATTACAGTAATTATACATAATTTGGGTTGCTAGGCCCAATAAGAAGATGTATGACATTCAGACCAAAAAGGTTAACACATTGATCAGGCCTGATGGACCAGATCAGGTCTGATGGAACAAAGAAGGCCCAAAAACCCTGAATATTAATTAATTTCGTAATTAATTAATAAGGGAAAAATCAGCTGTTGAAAAGAGTCCCAATGAGGACATAAATCCTTGCAGATTAGCCTCTAAGGGGCCTAGAAGGATAAGGAATCAGTTTCCTACTATTTAGGACTCCAAAGTCCATTCTAATTCAGAGACTTGATCACCAAGTCTCCTATACCAAGTCCAATTCAAGGACTACCAACATCTATATAAGGGGTCTCACCCCACAATTCAGAACTACATTTTTTGGCTTGATTCTCTAATTCACAGAGATACGTAGGCATCTCGTAAAAGCATAATTAAGCTACGAAACATAAGAGCAGCCATTAAAGGCCTTGAGCTCCCGAACCTTAGCAATAAATACAGCGAATAGTAACCTTAGTTTTTTACCCATAACATTTGGCGCCGTCTGTAGGAAAGCACAACAACAACCATGGTGAAAACACGGAGAACAGTTAGAGCCTTTGAAGGAGGAACACCAACGGGGACAACCCAAGTGATTTCGTCAACTGTGGAGGTACCTCCTCATTCAACCTATGCAACCACGCAAGGAGAAGCCCAGATAGGGGCAACTGAACCTCATCCACAAGGGACGATTCCCTCGGCTACTCAAGGTACGAATCCCCAAGTTCAACAACTACATGCACCTGTGAATTCTCGACCCATCGGGTACGAATATTCAAATATTGTGACTACTAACCCCCCTTATGGGATGCCCCTTTACCCCGAGGTTGGAGGAAGTGGACATGCTGGATGGAGTAAAGCACGGGGGCGATCTCCCCCTACATACGAGGTTTGGCTCCTATCTCTGAGGATCAGGAATTTTCTGGTCCTTACACTGAGAGAGACTCTGAATCTTCGGATGATGAAGTAGCCCCAAGAAGGAGACGTGCTCGCAAAAAGCCGATGGCTGATGGTAGCCAACGTCCTAAGAGCACACAAGGGACGAATCCCCAAGAAGTACAGGAAAGGATCAAGGCTTACGAGGCTGAGATTCAAAGGCTGAGGCGTGACTTGGAGGCGCACCAGTCCACCAGACCCCCATTACCTCCTAGGGGGAGAAATCCCCCTCCTGTCATAGACCTGGATGGTCCAGTACAGAGAAGGGCTGTTGTCCCAAGGGCTGATCCAAGTAATCTTCTTCCTCTTGGAGATCCTGATGATCCTACTCCGCCCTTCACTGAAGAAATAATGAATGCCCATATCTCAAGAAAGTTCAAGATGCCAACTATCAAAGCTTATGATGGCACGGGAGATCCCTCTAATCATGTTAGGACATTCTCTAATGCACTGCTGTTACAGCCCGTGAATGATGCTATTAAGTGTCGGGCCTTTCCTCAAACCCTGTCGGGTATGGCTCAAAGGTGGTATAGTCGTTTGCCCCCAAACTCTATTGGGTCATTCAGATAATTAAGTCAGGCTTTCATTAAATAGTTTATTAGTGGGAGAGTGTATGAGAAAAGTTCAGCATCCCTCATGAGCATTGTACAGGGAGCAAAGGAATCCTTACGAGAATACCTAAATCGTTTCACAAAGGAGGCTTTGAAAGTCCCGGACCTTGATGACAAGGTAGCCATGATAGCACTGCAGCAGGGAACTAGGGATGAATTCTTCAAGATGTCTTTGGCGAAACGCCCCCCTGAAAGCATGTTGCAGCTTCAAGATAGAGTCGGGAAGTACATCAAGGTGGAAGAGAGCATGAGGAAGACCGTAGTGAGTAATGAGCCCAGTGGAGGCAAGAAGCGGAAAACTGACCTGGAATATATCGCTAAGGACAAGTATCCTAGAACCGAGCCAAACCCTGATTCAACCCCCAAGAAGGGAGGACCTGGGAAAAAGTTCACTGAATACGCTAAGCTGAATGCTCCTAGAAGCCAGATCTTGATGGAAATCGAGAAAGATCGAGATATTCGTTGGCCTAAGCCCTTGAAGGTTGATCCTGCCAAGCTAGATAAGAGCAAGTATTGCAGATTTCACAAAGATGTCGGTCATGACACCGATGAGTGTAGACAACTGAAAGATGAAATTAAGTTCCTCATTCAAAAAGGAAGATTGAATAAATACACTGGAGATGGAAGGGATAGGAATAATAATGGAAGAAAGAACTTTGAAGATCGTAGGAGGGACCAAGACGATCAGGGGCGGAATCCCCAGCCTAGGGGACCGGTGATAAATACAATCTTCGGAGGACCACGACCCCGAGGGCCTGTGATAAACACAATCTTTGGAGGACCAACCGCTGCTGGGTTATCCAAGAACTCCAGGAAAGCGTATGCCCGAGAAGTTATGCATATTATTGGGGAAGCCCCGAAGAGGGCCAGGACAGGAGTAACACTGTCTTTTGATGATTATGATCTGGAGGGTGTGAAATTTCCCCATGACAACCCGTTGGTTATAACCCCGATAATAGGAAACAGCCCAGTGAGAAGGGTCCTTGTGGATAATGGTGCTTCAGTGGATATCTTGCTCCATGACACCTTTTTGAGGATGGGATATAATGACTCTCAATTGACCCCAACCGACATGCCAATATATGGGTTTGCGGGAGTGGAGTGCCCCGTAGAGGGGATAATCAAGTTGCCAACAACCATAGGGCAGGAACCAAGGCAAGCAACTCAGATGTTGGACTTTATGGTGGTGAAGGCTAGTTCGACTTACAACGCTATCATGGGAAGAACAGGGATACACGCCTTCAAGGCAGTCCCTTCTTCCTACCATTCAGTTATGAAGTTTCCAACCCGGGATGGGATCGGAGAAGAGAGAGGAGACCAAAAAATGGCTAGAAGCTGTTATGTGGCCTCTTTGAGGGCAGATGGAGTTGGGGGGCAGGTTCTTCCTATTGAAGATCTGGATATCCGAGAGAATGATGAGAAAAGAGGAAAGCCAGCAGAAGACTTGGTTTCAATTCCTTTAGCCCCCGAAGATCTTGAGAAGGTAACTTTTATTGGAGCAACGCTCGAGGAGCCCCTTAGAGGGAAGTTGGTGAAATTTTTGCAAGAAAATAGTGACATTTTTGCATGGTCAGCAGCTGATATGCCAGGAATAGACCCGGAACTGATTACTCACAAGCTGAATGTGGACCCAAATCGGAAGACAGTGAAACAAAAGAAAAGAAGTTTTGCTCCAGAAATGCAAGAAGCTATAAAACAGGAAGTGGAGAAGCTCTTAGAAGCTGGTTTCATTGAGAAGATTCAATTTCCAGAATGGTTAGCAAACCCTGTAGTGAAGAAGGCCAATGGAAAATGGAGGATGTGTGTGGACTTCACTTATCTCAATGATGCATGTCCTAAGGACTGTTTTCCGTTACCAAGGATCGATACTTTGATATATGCTACTGAAAGGAATATGTCCTAAGTCCAATAATGTATTAGGATTTAGGAATAACTTCCTGTGTAATCTGTTTTGATTTCATTGATATTAATAAAAGACTTGTTTTGTTTTTATTACGGGCTCTATCTATTTAAGTGTTTAAATAAGATATATCATAGTTTAGAGTAAAGCTTTTTATGGATTATGATGAGATCATAATAGTGAGACCTAAAAAGATGATAACTCTAAACTTAAATAGTTCCTGGTCGTAGGATTACTAACTGGTAATTAATAATCCGCAGAGATCGGTACATACTATGCTTGCTTCATTATGAAGGATGTCTGTTCTCATAGACATTTGTGTTGTGACACTATAGCTAGTATGTAGGTGCTTATTATAGAATAAGTTCACTGAACATGACTCGCACAACTGAACAACTGATGGAGTTCACTCACGTGTCAGCAGTTGTTCACATAGTGATAGTTGTACAAGTATCCTTAGACTTGAGGTCATCATAGTCATCTTGTGTACACTGAACTATGCTTTGGTTTAGTTCTTAGTCTCCAGGGACAATTATTAGGGCTCTACTGGGTATAGGAATTTGTACACGAAGATAGTGTATGATCAATAAAGGATCTACCCCTTCCAGTGAAGGAAGCGAATGTTCAAGGCTGATCCACTTATGCTAGTTCAGGAATCTCTGGCCAGAGTAAATGAAATTAGAAAGGAGTTTCTAATTTGCATAGAACTACGCATAGTAAATGGTAAGCAAGTGATTCTATTAGATAGGCTTGACACGATATCCATGCCTTGTATTTAATCGGGACATTGTAGGGTAGAAGGAGTTTATTGTACGGTAACTATTCACTGAATAGGTTCTTGGTATTCTAAGCAGTGAATTCATATTATCCGGATAGTCGTGATATGCTGAGAAGTATCCCTCACGATGTAGAATAAATGTGATTAATTAATTAATCATATTTAATAAATTAGAGAATTTATATAAATAATGATAAAATAGTTTTATTATTATTTATTTCTACTACCGGCTTAATATTACACCTACAGGGTCACACCATAAAAAGAGAATGATTTAATGGTGGAGGAATTAATTAATAATGGCTAATAATTATTTATTTATGAAATAAATAATTAATTGGCAAATTTAATAATTGATTAAATGAGATTTAATTGATTATAAATTAATTAAGAAAAGTTCTTAATATTATTAATTAAGGATTTAATTTTTGGAAATTAAATCAAGAGAGAGAATTATTTCTAAAGTGTTTAGAAAAATGATTAATAATTAAAAGGTGTTTTAATTATTAATGAGAATAATAAATGGGATAATAATAATAATATTTATGGGAAAATTTCAGCTTAAAATTTTGCCTATAAATATACTATTATAGACCCTATATTTTATTCGAACCCCAAAAACCCAAAATGTTTGGAAAACCCAATTCTCTCCACCTCCTTCCTCCTCCTTAACATCGTTTTCTTGGTGGATACCGGTGGAGTGCTTTACACTTGAGGAGCAACTGCTAAGGATCTCCGATCGTTGTCTCCGAATTATTTTAAAGGTTAGATTCGATCCCTATGTTTTTACCACGATTTATATGCTTTTATTTGGATTTTGTGTGTGTAAAAGTGTTTTACCATGCCCCCGCTGCGTTTAAAATCCAACAATGGTATCAGAGCATAGGTTGTATGCATATAGATCTATGGTAAAAATTTCAGAATTTTATGTGCTTGTATGAATTAATTATGATTTTTACAAGTTATATCATGGATTAATTTTGTATGATGAGAAATCGTTTCTCTGAATAATTTTGAATGTTGATCTGGGTTCTACAAGTGTTGTAGATCGTCTGGGTATTTTTTTCATAATTTTAGGATGTATAGATTTTTTATTATGAATTTTTGAAGTTCTTACAATTAAATTCGTAATTAAATAAATCATATATATATATATATAAATTGTTTGTAAGTATGTATATATATCTGTACTACATCTGTGTGTTGTCTGTTGATGCTGTTGGCACGGAGAAAGAAAGAAACAGAGAATGGCAGAAAAGGACAGGCACGCTAATCGAGAAAAGGCGGCTGCTGCAAAAGAAAAAAAAAGGGGTGTCGCGCATTCCGGGAATGCGTTACACACCTGTGGCGCATTCACGGAATACGTTACACCTTTTAATGGCTTAAAAGGGTTGTAACGCATCACCGGAATGCGTTACAGGGCTTGTAACGCGCTCCTGTAATGCGTTATAGCCCGACTGTTTACATTAAAATTGATTTTCTGGGAGTTTCGTAAGTCTGTTTTAGGCGTGCAATATACCATTGGATTCGTTTTTCCGAGACGGATCTAATGGAGTGATCAATTTTAGTTTATATAAAAGTTTTGAACTGTTTATATTTCCAAAAGTGTTTTAATGTTGTTTTTAACTGTTTTAACTGCTTTTAAATGCTTCACGTGATACATAGAGATGTATAATGCTTAGACTAATGTGCTAGATGATATAACATGCCTACCTTGATGTTTATTCATGTTGATATATGTGATATATGCTTAGTTTATCATGCGATGATAGATTTAGGTGAACTTAAATGAACATAAGGCGTTTGTTAGACAACCTAGTATAATGAAATTGTTTCATAACCTTAAGAATAATATTATGAATACAATCATGAGATTTTTGTGTTTATGAAACACATAATTGAATATGAATTTTCGATATGAGAGAAAGGATGATTCTGTCAACAACAGATTTCTATCTGTAAGAAAGGGTTATTAAGTGACGCCTATTGACAATGCTCCACCCGATCTGGGAATCATCTTATTATTGATTATTGATTTAAAATATTTAATTTAAAAGGAAGAATCTCTTTATAATATGATTATGATTGTAACGTAATATAATCCCTCTAAAATTAAATAATATCAAGTAGTAGTTGGCCAATGACACAACGGGCTTGTGTCGGTCATAGCCTTCCAACATGATAGAAAGTAGTTCTTATTTTTAAATCATTGTCATTTCGTGCCACAGCCAAGGGCTTTGATTTCGAAATAAGAAATACTTGTCTATTACATAGAGATGTGTACATTGAATAAGAATCTAAAGGTCGTTACGTGCCACAGCCGTGGGCCTTTGGGGACTGATTCAATTGTACGGAATGTTGGGTTAGACTTGACTTAGAATATTGAGTTTGTCGTGCCACAGCCGTGACTCAATTATTCAAGAGGCTAAAGTTTGATTAGGGAATAACATAAGATGTAATTGACAAGAGTTGTCTGCTTATTGAACATTACATAGCGTTTCGTGCCACAGCCGGGGTTGTGTAATGGAATGTAGGATCCCTATTCCCACTAGCATTATGAATGCTTAATTTTTCACGTAGGGGGTTGAATAAATTAGATAAACTAGTGGGAGCCACTTATGAATAAAGACCCGATTCATATAGTATTTTAAAATGAAATCGAATATTTGCTAAGTGTTGTTATGTGTTTATTATTTACAGATTTACAATATACATTATGTCTTCTGCACTATCACTCAAGAGCATACTAGATGCTCACAAATTGACTGGTCCTAATTATGCTGACTGGCTTCGAAACTTGAGAATTGTTCTCAGGATTGAGAAGCTGGAATACGTGATTGACTCACCTAAGCCTACTGAACCTGCTAGTGATGCACATAATAATGAACATGTTATGTATCGTAAGTGGATAGATGATGCCAATGTTGCTCAATGCATCATGCTAGCTTCCATGAACATTGAGCTACAGAAGCAACATGAGCATATGGATGCTCACACTATCCTCATGCATCTACAAGAGTTGTATGATGTGGCGGGGAGGACAGCTCGATATGAGATATCGAAGGAGCTGTTCGGTTGTAGGATGTCTGAGGGATCATCTGTGAATGACCATGTACTTAAGATGATCAATTTGATTGAACGTCTTGGACAACTTGGTTTTGCCATGGATGGGGAGCTGAGCCAAGACCTGGTCTTGCAATCGCTTCCGAGTTCGTTCTCGCAGTTTGTTGTGAACTTTCACATGAATAAGTTGGATGTCAGCCTGCCTGAACTCCACAACATGTTGAAGACTGCGGAATCGAATTTTCCCCCTAAGAAGAGTTCTGTTCTTCTAATTGGTGAAGGTTCCAATCCAAAGAAAAGGAAGAGGAACCCTTCCAAGAAGAAGAAAGTAGGTGAAGAAAAGCCGGTTCCACCAAAAGCTAAAGACCCCAAGAGCAAAGTTGTTTGCTTTCACTGTAACAAGGTGGGGCACTGGAAGAGGAACTGCAAGGTTTACCTTGCAGAATTGAAGAAGAAGAAGGGTAGTGAAACTACCGCTTCTGATTCAGGTATGTTCATGATAGAAGTGAATATGTCATTAAATCAAATTTCTACTTGGGTATTAGATACCGCCTGTGGTTCTTAAATCTGCAATTTGTTGCAGGGACCAAGGAGAAGTAGGACTCTTGAGGAGAGGAGGTGATTCTACTGATGGGAAATGGAGCAAGAGTTGCTGCTGTAGATGTAGAATCATTTCATTTACATAGGCCTACGGGCAAGACTATTGTTTGAAATAATTGTTATTTTGTTCCCTCGATTGTGAGGAATATTATTCCCATGTTAGACTTGGCTGGATTTTCATTTATTATTGAGAATAATGAATGTTCTATTCTTAGAGATAATATTCTTTATGGACGTGGTGCTTTAAATAATGGTCTGTATAAATGTGACATAATTTACTTCAGATTGAACAAACTAATAAAAGAAAAGGGATGATGAAAATCTCACTTAATAGTGGCACTGCAGTCTCCATTTAGTAGATATGGAGAGAGGACTGCAAATTTGCTAGGAATGGTACACACAGATGTATGTGGACCAATGTCTAAGCAAGCCATGGGTGGATTTTCAAACTTCATTACTTTCATAGATGATAGATCTAGATTCGGATATGTGTTTGATGAAACACAAGTTTGAAGCCTTTGAAAAGTTCAAAGAGTATAAGTATGAAGTGGAGAAACAAACCAAACATAGTATTATAATTCTTCGATTAGATCGAGGTGGTGAATACTTTAATGGAGTGTTTCTAGATTATCTCAAAGTAAATGGTATAGTCTCCCAGTGGACTCCTCCAGATTGGTATCTGAAAGGAGAAATCGAACTTTGTTAGACATAGTTCGGTCCATGATGAGCTATGCAAATCTTCCAGTATTCCTATAGGGTTATGCATTGGAAACCTCAGCATATTTACTGAATATGGTGCCTTCCAAAATCTGTTCCTCAAACTTCGTATGAGATATGGAAAGAAAGGAAACCGAGTCTTAAACACGTTAAGATTTGGGGATGTCCAGCTTATATCAAGAAAGTTGACCCTGATAAGCTGGAATATCGATCTGTAAAATGTAGTTTGTGGGATATCCTAAAGAGACTTTAGGGTATTACTTTTGCACCGATCATCGGGTGTTTGTCTCCAGACATGCTACCTTCTTGGAAAAGGAGTTTATCCTTGAAGGAAACAGTGGGAGCAAAATTGAACTTGATGAAGTTCAAGAAGCACAAACTACTACGGATCAAGTGGAAACACCTGTTCTGACTGAACAACCTTTTGTGGAACAGCCCATTCATAGATCAGGGAGAGTGTCTCGCCAACCTAAGAGGTAATATGGCCTTGTCATTGAGAATGACAATGAGTTGTCGATCATTGATGATGACGACCCTGTAACCTATAATGAGGCTATGAGTAGTGTTAACTCAGAGAAATGGCAAAGTGCCATGAAATCCGGAATGGAATCTATGTATACGGTATACAAAAGATAGATTATAGCAGATGGCCAGGTGGAGACCTATAAGGCCAGGCTTGTGGCAAAAGGATTCAAACAAAGGCAATGGATTGACTTTGATGAAACCTTTTACCTGTAGCCCTGTTAAAATCAGTTCGGATTTTGCTTGCGATTGTTGCTTACTACGACTATGAGATCTGGCATATAGCCAGATGGTTTTCTTTTCGAGGGAAATGAAAACCTAGTGTGTAAGCTACTGCGAACCATATGTGGTTTAAAGCAAGCTTCTCGTAGATGGAATATCCGTTTTGATGAGACAATCATAGAGTTTGATTTTATCAAAAATGTAGATGAACCATGCGTCTACAAAGGGTTAGTGGGAGCGCGGTAACATTTCTTATATTGTATTGAATTAGAGTTGACACACATAACAACATAGCAGACCCACTCACAAAGCTACTTTATAAAAGTCACTTTGATCGTCATAAAGACAAGATGGGTATTAGATACCAGAGTGATTGGCTTTAGTACAAGTGGGAGATTGAAAGGAATATGCCCTAAGTCCAATCATGTATTAGGATTTAGGAATAACTTCCTGTGTAATCTATTTTGATTTCATTGATATTAATAAAAGACTTGTTTTGTTTTTATTACGGGCTCTATCTATTTAAGTGTTTAAATAAGATATACCATAGTTTAGAGTAAATCTTTTTATGGATTATGATGAGATCATAATAGTGAGACCTAAAAAGATGATAACTCTAAACTTAAATAGTTCATGGTCGTAGGATTACTAACTGGTAATTAATAATCCGCAGAGATCGGTACATACTATGTTTGCTTCATTATGAAGGATGTCTGTTCTCATAGACATTTGTGTGGTGACACTATAGCTAGTATGTAGGTGCTTATTATAGAATAAGTTCACTGAACATGACTCGCACAGCTGAACAACTGATGAAGTTCACTCACGTGTCAGCAGTTGTTCATATAGTGATAGTTGTACAAGTATCCTTAGACTTGAGGTCATCATAGTCATCTTGTGTACACTGAACTATGCTTTGGTTTAGTTCTTAGTCTCCAGGGACAATTATTAGGGCTCTACTGGGTATAGGAATTTGTACACGAAGATAGTGTATGATCAATAAAGGATCTACCCCTTCCAGTGAAGGAAGCGAATGTTCAAGGTTGATCCACTTATGCTAGTTCAGGAATCTCTGGCCAGAGTAAATGAAATTAGAAAGGAGTTTCTAATTTGCATAGAACTACGCATAGTAAATGGTAAGCAGGTGATTGAATTAGATAGGCTTGACACGAGATCCATGCCTTGTATTTAATCGGGACATTGTAGGGTAGAAGGAGTTTATTGTACGGTAACTATTCACTGAATAGGTTCTTGGTATTCTAAGCAGTGAATTCATATTTAACGGATAATCGCGATATGCTGAGAAGTATCCCTCACGATGTAGAATAAATGTGATTAATTAATTAATCATATTTAATAAATTAGAGAATTTATATAATAATGATAAAATAGTTTTATTATTATTTATTTCTACTACCGGCTTAATATTGAACTACAGGGTCACATCATAAAAAGAGAATGATTTAATGGTGGAGGAATTAATTAATAATGGCTAATAATTATTATTTATGAATAAATAATTAATTGGCAAATTTAATAATTGATTAAATGAGATTTAATTGATTATAAATTAATTAAGAAAAGTTCTTAATATTATTAATTAAGGATTTGATTTTTGGAAATTAATCAAGAGAGAGAATTATTTCTAAAGTGTTTAGAAAAAGGATTAATAATTAAAAGGTGTTTTAATTATTCATGAGAATAATAAATGGGATAATAATAATAATATTTATGGGAAAATTTCAGCTGAAAATTTTGCCTATAAATATACTATTATAGACCCTATATTTTATCCGACTCCAAAAACCCAAAAGTTTGGAAAACCCAATTCTCTCCACCTCCTTCCTCCTCCTTAACATCATTTTCCTTGGTGGATACTGGTGGAGTGCTTCACACTTGAGGAGCAACTGCTAAGGATCTCCGATCGTTGTCTCCGAATTATTTTAAAGGTTAGATTCGATCCCTATGTTTTTACCACGATTTATATGCTTTTATTTGGATTTTGTGTGTGTAAAAGTGTTTTACCATGCCCCGCTGCGTTTTAAAATCCAACAGCTACTGCTGGGCACGAAATGCTGAGCTTCATGGATGGATTTAGTGGATACAATCAGATTAAGATGCACAAGGATGACATTTCAAAGGTATCATTCATCACTGACTTTGGTGTTTATTGTTATCTTGTTATGGCATTTGGTCTGAAGAATGTAGGAGCCACCTATCAAAGGTTGGTAAATAAAATTTATAAAGATCTTATTGGAAAGACGATGGAAGTCTATGTTGATGACATGTTAGTCAAGAGTCTAGTAAAGACTGATCATATAACCCATTTGAGGGAAGCTTTTGAGGTCCTGAGGTACCACAAGATGATGTTAAATCCTACAAAGTGTGCTTTCGGAGTAGGATCTGGAAAATTTTTGGGATTGATGGTCTCCAAGAGAGGGATCGAGGCCAACCCTGATAAAATAAAGGCAATCCTGGAAATGGAACCACCAAAAACTGTCAAGGATGTTCAGAAGCTCACAGGAAGGGTTGCTGCGCTGGGACGATTCATCTCCAAGTCAGGAGACAAGTGCTTATCATTCTTCAAGTCACTAAAAAATATTAAGGACTTTGTATGGAGTGAGGAAAACCAGAAGGCTTTCGAGGAGATAAATAAATATATGGCCCAGGCCCCGTTGTTGGCCAAGCCAGCTTTGAATGAAGTTTTATTCTTGTACTAGCTGTTTCAGAGAGTGCCTTGAGCGCTGTATTGGTTAAGGAGGAACTGAAAATCCAAAAACCCGTATACTATGTCAGCAAAATTCTGCATGGTGCTGAGTTGAATTATTCAACTATTGAGAAATTTGCTCTAGCCTTGGTAATGGCTTCAAGAAAATTACGTCCTTACTTTCAGGCTCATCAAATTGAGGTACTAACAAATCAGCCCCTGAGAAATATCATTCATAGTCCTAAGGCTAGTGGGAGGTTGATCAAATGGGCAATAGAGCTGGGAGAGTTCGACATCAAGTATAAGCCACGGACGGCAATAAAGCCCAGGAATTAGCTGACTTCGTGGTGGAATGTACCATACCCAACCAAGAAGTTGGGGGGCAGGAAGATAACATACATCAAGAAGGGAAGATAAGGGGATAAAGAGAAGGTTAATAAGGAAAAAGAATACTGGGTTTATTGCCCAAAAACGAATTCAAGTGGAGCAGGTTTGATTTTACAAAGCCCTGATGGATTCTTAATTGAGTATGCCATAAAGTTAGACTTCCCAACCACAAACAATGAGGCAAAATATGAAGCTCTGATAGTTGGTCTTGGCTTAGCAGGGACACTTAGAGTCAAGAACTTAAAATCGTGTGGAGACTCGTAGTTGGTCATATCCCAGGTGAAGGGAGAGTTTGAGGCAAGGGATGATACGATGGCTAAGTATGTCCGCCTAGTAAGGGCCGTGATGACCCAATTTGATGAATGTCATGTTGAGCACATTCCAAGGGGAGGAAAATGCTAAGGCAGATCATTGTCAAAGTTTGCTTCATCTGAGATGGAAGAAAGTTCTGGAAGTGTATACTATCGCGTTTTGAAAACAAGAAGCATTGATTTTAAGCTTGGGCTCCTATAGGCTGGGGACATCATGGATTGATCCCATTAAGGCTCACATTCAAACCGGCTGGTTACCAAACGATGCTACTGAAGCACAAAAATTGGCTGTTCCAGCACTAAGATACTCTTGATAGATGGAATTATGTATAAAAGATCTTTCGTGGTTCCCTAATTAAGATGTCTCAGGCCCGATGAGGCTCGCTTGGCTCTTGAAGAAGTACATGAAGGCATATGGGGAAACACTTGGGGGGCAGGGCCTTAGCTCATAAGATAACCCGTTTAGGCTTCTACTGGCCAGAAATAATGGCTGATGCCAAAGAATATGTGAAGAAGTGTGACCGCTGTCAGAAGCATGCACCAGTCGTTAGACAACACCCCGAGATGTTGACCTCCATCAACTCGCTATCCCCTTTGCTATGTGGGGAATGGATATTGGGGCCTTTCCCATGGCCACGGCACAAAGGAAGTTTTTGATTGTAACCATGATATTTCACCAAGTGGATTGAAGCCAAACCCTTGGCCAAGATCACAACTAAGCAGGTTGCACAATTTCTGTGGGAAAGTATTATGTGCGTATGGAATTCCCTGCATCTAGTAACTGACAATGGAACACAATTCAACAACGAGGAATTCAAGAGGTATTGTGAGGAAAATGAAATTGAGTTACAATTCACATCTGTGGCTCACCCGCAAGCCAATGGGCAAGCGGAAGTGGCAAATTGAATAATCCTGGATGGACTAAAGAAGAGGATCGAGAAGTCAAAAAATAACTGGGTGGATGAAATACTCCCAATATGGGCCTAGGGACTACCTGTAGAGTCACGACTGGAGCAACTCCCTTCCTGTTAGCATATGGTACGGAAGCAGTTGTTCCTGTAGAGATATCACATTCTTCCCCAGGATTCAAGCTTACAATGCTGAGGAAAAAGAAGAATGGCAAAGGTTAGCCCTGGATCTAATTGATGAAGTACGAGATGAGGCACATGTGAAGATAGTGGAATATCAAAAAAAGCTTCGTTCTACAACCTAAGGGTTAAAAAAAGGTTCTTCAAACAAGGTGACTTAGTCTTGAGGAAAGTGGAAGCTTCTGGTGTAGGACCAGAAAGGGAAACTTGCCCAAATTGGGATGGGTCATACAAAGTCAAGAGCGTTAAGAGTAGAGGAACCTACAAGCTGGAGACTATGGATGGTTTTGAGTCCCGAGAACTTGGTCTGCGCAAAAACCTGAAGGTTTACTATGTGTAAAACAGTTGAAGCACGATTTTCACTTGTTAGAATGACAAGTAGGTTTAAAAGCACCTTGAAGCTTGCTTGCTTAGGATTTTTCTATATAGAAGCTATGTTTAGATTTTATCAGGGTTGAACCATTTTATGTAAGGTATCAAGAATACCAAGTTATAATATAAAGCCTTCGACTTAATCTTAGCCTATTAGATTGATGCATTGTGAAAGATAAAACGAGTTAAAAACTTGAGTTTGAAAAATCGAAAGAAAAATACGATGATACTTGGGCAAAATACGACTGAAAACAATAAAAGTCAATTACAAAGTTCAATATTGTCTAAGAAAGAAGAAATACAAAAAACTTAGGCCTTGGAAGGCTGGGATTCTTCGGAACCACTATCTGAAGTCTCCTCGGATGTCTCTTCTGTCGGTCCCTCGGAAGTGCCCTCGGAAGTCTCGCAGAGGTTCCCTCGGAACTATCTTCGGACGCTTTGAATGCTGCAGGAGACGCTGGTTTAGGAGACGTTGTCTTTGGAGGCTCTTCTACCTTGCCTTCTTTATAACGGGCTCAGGTTCCTCCTCAGAAGAAGATTCCTCCTCTTCAGAGCTGGACTCGAGCTCCTTCCTCTTTTGGCCTTGGCCTGACTTCCCGATGGGCCGTCCTTGATCAAATCAGCGAGTATCTGTAACGCCCCCAAGTGCTGGAACTCGCACAGGGCAAGGGAAGGAGGACTGTTCAAGGACTTCTGGAAACTCGTCCTGAATGGCTTCCACAGCGGCGTCCCAGCCTTCCTTATAGCTGACTGGATGAAGGAGGGCATCATGCTCCACCATTAAATCCTTGAACTCCTGAGTGTCCATCCAGCCGTCAAAGGCTTTATCTTTTGAGCCTTAAGGATAACATTTTCAGCCCGGGGTCGTTTCCAAGTCAGAAGTAGATGAGACAAGTCGGGCTTCAAGGGTCTCTATTTTTTGGTTGGCCTCCTCCAGCTTCTTGTTCGCATCCTCGAGGCCAACCTTCAAGAATTGGCTTGGTGAATCGCCCTTGAAAATGGGCGTCGCCTACAAGATACACAGCAATGGTAAGAAATGGAAAAAAATCAAAAAGGCAAAAAAAAACTACGAATGGCAAGGAAAAAGACGTACCGTCGCCAAAACCTGAGCTCCGAAAAGCTCGTTAGCCTCCAAGTCCTGTTGAAGGACAAAGTCTTGATAGTCAATCGGGGAAATGGAATGCATAGACCATTCCTTGGCAAGCGCTGTATTTCCAACAATCGAATCCTTGCCCGGATTCCCCAAGCAGGTTGGAAGTAAGACCCTGGTTTTTGCTTGGTACGTAAAACTTGGCTGGGGCCTTCTTCGCCTGGTTCTTTACTTGGAGTAGGAACTCCGGGAAACGATCCCAAAGCGCGGGTCTTTAAAAACCTTTCCAGCACGCTTCATCCTGGTCATTTCCAGGTCTTTAGGCTTTGTAGCCTCCTCAATTTTCTCAGCCCCTACAATAAATAAGATAAGTAAGTTGAAAAGTTAGCAAAGTAGAAGATAGAAGGAACGAAAACAAGTAGATAAGGAAGGAAAACGTACCCTTCTTAGGGACGGGAGAAAGGACGCGTTCTACAAGAACGGTCTCCCTGATAAGATCCCAAGAATGGGAAGTCCCATTATCTTGCGTAAGAAGGTTGAAAGCTCTGGTCTCCTCCTCAGACAAAATTATATCGTTTGGGCTCCCATCTACGGCTAGCCCAAAAGATGAGCGAAATAGGGTGCCCTATTCACCACCCTCCCAAACGATGAACATAAAATTTCTTCCACCCCAAGTTATTGTCAGGGATGGACTTCCCGTTCACTATGTGGGGAATGGTGGGGCGCTGGTTTAAAGAAACCCACCCGGATTTTGTCAGGACTGTTCTTGAACTGGAAAATCTTTCTAAAATAGCAACAGAGGTAGAGACATTGTGCTTGGCGCATTGCGACAGATAGCACAGAATCAACCTCCAGAGTTAGGAGGGAGTTGGCATGGGCTGATGCCCACATCAGCATACCTGCCCTTAAAGTATCCCTGTAGAGCATAGTGCGTCTTTTCTCCACTGACAGGCCCTGTCGGCGGACCTGCAAGAACTAGCTTGAAAGGATCCTTGATTCTGAAACAATCGCTCAAACTGTGTCAGCTCCTTTGGATCCGCAAGGCACTAATAGGGTCGTGCGCGTCTAGGTGCGCATCTGACGGGTACTCGTCCCCTCGGGTGTTGATCATATCAATCAAGGAAGTGTACCTTGACCGAATGGGGAATTCATTGGACTTTCTGGCCACATTCATCTTGGCCAAACGGGTCATTTTCTTATCAGCCATTGAAAAAAAGGGGCACATAAGGAGACAATTTTAAAATGCAAACTATGCAAAAACAAGCACAAGAAGTAAAGGGAGAAGTCTTACCTGAAGTAATGCTCCTAAAGAAGGCTTTGGGGCTTAAGATACTCCGACCAACTGTTATTGCTCTGAGATTTTTAACAGAAGAAGAAAGAAGGAGAATTAGAAATGAGAAAGTGAGGAGCAGTAGACTACTCACTCCTTTATATAGGAGAAAAAAGTGAAGTTGAAGGGACAAAAAGCCCAGTAAGGATAAAAGGCCCAAATCAAAGCCCTAAAAAATAAGGCCCAATCCAAATTGGATAAGAAGGAAGCCAATAAGACCAGGGTTGAGGTTGAGTTCCAAGTCGTGAATTTTGCTCGAATTCTTTCGAACAGACACCCGAAAATTACGGGAGAAATAGACCAGGATTGAGGTCGAATTTCAGCGTGAATTCGGCTCGAGTTCTTTCGAACAGACATACCGAAAATACGGGTAGAATAGAACTGGGTTGAGATCTAGACCAGGATCGAGGTCGAATTCCTGAATCAAGCACATATTGGGGTGCAGAAGAAACCTAGACTAAAATCCAGGTCG